>NC_092872.1:596842963-597147399 GCF_028372415.1 Notamacropus eugenii | reverse complement strand
AGAGAATAATGAAGAATGGTCAGTGATATTATATTAGGATACTAACTTCTATTTGCCAATAATGTTTCCCAATCTTCATAAATAAGCAGTGATACCCCAAATTTGAAAAGAAATCCAGAAAGCTAGTCACCACATACATGACAGGAAATAAGAAAAGAATTTGTGTGTTTATGTATATATCTTCACAATCTGTAAACATTTTTGAATCACTACAATTTCACAGGCAGTAGCAGTAGAAAATGGTGATTACATGATGAACAATTGTTAAAGCTTTTTAAAGAACAGCTACCATTTGACCAACATGGTTTCTTTCTACTAAAAACCTAAATAAGCATATTTATTTCAAGATCACATATTATATTTAATGTTTTACCAATGGATTTGCAATAGATGTTCTACTCTGGCCAAAGTAATCTTTGAGTTGAATAAACAACTGGGCCAGCTTTTCAAGTCCTAACTTTGTTCATGGTAACATCTCTGGTATTAAGTATAAAGTTAAAACTATGATAGGTACCTAGAAGAGATGAACAGACTTTAGTAATGTAATGTGTTATCATGAAACTTTTCTTTAAAAAGCTGAGATTGAAAAGGAAGGTCAACATACTATATACTTTTTTCAGCATCTCACGAACCTAACTTAGAAAAGGAGTCCTACTAAAAATTTGCTGGTAAATTCATTAAACTGATATAGAACACATTAAAATATTTTAAAGTTACACATTTCATGAAGCAGTACCCTTCTGCAAGATACAAAAGAAATAAAAACATTCCAACATATATTCACCTCATGAGACAAATGCTAATTAGCTTTGCTTCTTCTATGTCAGAAATTCTTAATGGTTTTTGTGTCATGGATGCTTCCCCCTCCCCGCCCCAGCAGTCTATTGAAGTCTGTGACAGATCCCTTCTCAGAATATTTTGAAATGCATAGGATTAGAAAAGAAAGCAATTATATTGAAATTCAGGTGTCAAACTATTAAAAAGTAGTATCAAGTTCAGGGACCTTAGGTTAAGAATCCCTGCTCTATGTAAACAGAGTAAATACCAATAGATTATTTACAAAGAAATGCATTTTATTAGGTATTCTTATAAGCAAAGATAATAGTAAAGAAATGATGCACTGATCCTAGAAGAACTGCTTATTTTGGAGTGCAAATACACATAATACAAATATTGACAAAAGACAGAAAGAAATGTAGCTTGATGCCATTTTGACCCATATATTAGTGTCTCTTCTATAGAAGTCACTGAACTGCTGTTGTCACTCTGGCAACATGCCCATTTAATATTTAAGAATTCTGTGATTCATGTAGTATATGTCATATGATAAAAATCAAGAAATGTTTATTTCTTGGGTATTTGTAAAAGCTTCCACAGAGAGGTATGGTAGCCTAGTGAACCAAGTGTTAGACTCGGAGATAATTTATGTTCAAATCCCACCTGAGATAATGACCAACTGTATGACCTGCGGAAGTTATATAATCTTTCTGTGAGTCTCAATTTTGTCACATTTGTAAAGATAAGAAGGGAGATAGAAGAGTAAAGTCAGTCAACAAATATTTACTACTGTGTTCCAGGCATTCTGCTAAACACTGGAGACAGAAAGAGGGGGGAGGGGAGCAGGAGGTCCTTGCTATCAAGGATCTCATACTCTAATGGGAAAGACAACATGCAAATAGCTATGTACAGATAAGATATATATGGGAGAAACCAGAGATAATCATGAAGGGATGGCAAAGGCATTAAGAGGGACTGGGCAAAGTTTTTGTTTGTAGAAGGTGGGATTTTAACTGGGACTTGAAGAAAGCCAGAGAAGGCAGGAAGTGAAGATGAAGAAGGATTCAGGCATGGGGCAAAGCCAGTGAAAATGTCCCAAATCAGGATATAAGAGTGTTGTGTATGAGAACAGCAGTATCAAACTGGATTTCAGAGTAGATGAGAAGAGTAAGGTAAAAGAAGATTAGAAAGGGGTTTGGCTATAAAGGGTTTTGAATATCAGAGGACACAATATTTGATTACAGACGTGATAGGAAACCAATGGAGTTTATTGAACAGGAAAGGGACATGGTCACACCTGTGCTTTAGGAAGTTCAATCTGACAGCTGACTAGAGAACAGACTGGAATAGGAAGAGATTTGTAGCCAAGAAATCAACCAGCAAGCCATTTCTCTATTTCTAACAGGAGATGATGAGGAACTGTACCAGGGCAGTGGAAATGTCAGGAGAGAAAGGTATATACACAAGAGAAGTTATGAAAGCAAAATCAACAGGACTTAAAACTGATTAGACATAAGGGATGGTTGAGAAGAGGAAGATGAGCAAGAGTCCTAGGTTGTGAACTAGGGTTACTGGGAAGATGATGGGGTTTTCAACAGTAATAGGGGAACTTAGGAAGAAGAGAAGCCTTGGGAAAGATGAGTTCAGTTTTGGACATGTTAAGTTCGAGATATCTACGGGATATCTAGGTAGACATGTCCAAAAGGCAAATGGAGATATGAGGCTGAAAGTCTTCAACAAGACAAAAAAAGAATTTATGACTAGTTAAATAGAACTTGGAATCACCAATATAGAGATAAATAATAATTCATGGAAGCCAATGAGATCACCAAGCAAAATAGTAGAGAGACAGAGGAGGACCAAGGACAGAGCCTTGGGAAAACCCAAAGTTAGTGATGACCTGAATGAAGATCCAGAAAAGGAGACTAAAATGTGGTCACACAAGTGGATGGAGAACCCAGAGCAAGAAGTGTCCCTTCTGGTTCAAGATTTGCAATCATAACATATGGAATTAGGAATCTAGCCAACTTTTAAAGGCACATTTTAATGTAAAGAAAATCTTACCACAATATAATTTATGAAATTAAAGCAAAAATTTTAAAAGGATACAAAAGGCAAAGGGACATATATAGCGAGATTGCAGAATAACACCAAACATCATATATTTACTAAATTACTCTATCTTAAAAGTAAATGTCTAATTGAAGGTCTTTAAATGTAAAGTTTTATTAACTACACCCTTCTTTACCCAATAGAGCAATGGTTCTTGACCTTTGTGATGACCTGAACTCTTTATCATCTGTAAAATCTATGGTCTTCTTCTCAGAAGGTTTTTTTTTTAAATGCAAAATAAAAACAAAATACATGGGGTTACAAAGAAAAGCAATTACACTAAAATGAATTCATGAAAACTTTTTTTAATGTTCAGGTTAATAACCCTTGCTCTGAATAATTTGCCTTGATAAGGTTTTGATCAGTCAGAAAAGTTGTGTTACTTTCTGTTCTTCATCTCCCAACCTAAACGTGCCCTTTTCCTTTGGGCTAAAACCAAATATAAATATTTTCAAACACAAAAACTTTTGCAAATTCACCAGAAAATGTATAAAGGCTATACTTAAAACATTCTGCATCAGAGTTATTAAGCATCTTTTTCTAATCCAAAAGAAAAAAAAAGGATAAAAGAAAATGCCATGGCTACCTTTAATCAAATCTCTTTATGCAGCTCTGAAGAACATATACAGTCCTTAAGTATTCATAAGCAGAAATGTCTAGTCTTATGAGTAATGAAATAGAATTTAAAACAAACTTATTACCATTCATTTGTATGGCTCTGACAGAAGATCAATTTGAGAGGGAGAAAAAAACATGGTGAGACAGTGAATTGCACTTCAGAAAGGTTCAGACCAGAGAGGAAAAATGACAGTTAATATTTTCTTTTGGTTTTTTAAAAGTTAGACATTTCCCAGCATTATAAGGCTATATTCACCAAGGCTTCTTCAATAGCTTCTCAAGTGACAATTTACCTAATCAGTGTAGCAATCAAAGTAAAGATTTCATGTTTACTGATTGCATTAATCAAAAATCACTTTTCAAATGCAGTTAATTGACAAGTTTACTGACTTAAAATTAAAGTCACAAATCAGATACAGGAGATTGCAAAAACCAAATATGCCATTCACAATGAATACTAGAGACTGTACTTGACTCCAACAAGTTATCAGCACAGGGACAATTATTCATCAGCTGAAAATTGGCACATCAAAGTCAAATCAGAGAACAAAAGTAAGAAACACCCACAGCAGCACTTGAAAAAGAGATGGCAGCTTGATTGACTGAACTGCCCTTCTTGAGCACAATTTTATGATCACGTAAAAAAAAAAAAACACACAGCTATGACACTAAAGACATTTAAAAGGACTAATAAATCAGTATAGATTTGAAATTTCCTAAGAATGATCTACAGTGCTGAAAGAAATTCTCATAACAGTTTAATCTACTAGAAGAACTGAATGGACTAAATAGGAAAACACTATCTTTTTTGCATAAAGCATAACACTATTTTCCATATTTAAAATACGTAATTACTTTGAAACTAGCTATATTTATAAAGGAAGCTGTTTTTTCCATATGACATCAAAACCTACCATGCCATTAAAACTGCATGGCTACCTGTAAGTGGATCATAACAAGCATGAACACAACTTACCCAACAGAGTAAAGTACAAATTGGGGAGAGGTGGGGAATGGGAAGAGGTGAAGATGGAGTGTTAAAAAAAAAAAAAAATAAAGCAGACTTAAAAAGAATCTGTCAATTTTAGGACTTACTATGCTTTTAAAAATAGAAAGGCCATATATACTAATTAATCTAACACTAGCAAAATTAAGTTACAATGAGGGGAAAATAAATCACGTAAGAACAAAAACAATTTTACCCATATACAGTAAAGTTCTACCTCTGCACTTGATAGCAATCTTGAGCCTTTGAATTATACAGAAGATGCATACTTTCACTAGTAGAGAGAATTTACTTACTAAGGAGTTTCTTTATATCAATGAAGTCACTGGCTCAGTCACTATCACTATCTTTAAGGTTAAGAATTAACCATACAAATATGAAAAAAAAAAAGATTCAGATTACAAGGACCTCAAAATAAATGTTAGGAAGTACTATTATTAAGGAAAGTTGTCTAACACTGAGAAATCACAAATCATT
Source organism: Notamacropus eugenii (assembly GCF_028372415.1). Taxonomy (NCBI): domain Eukaryota; kingdom Metazoa; phylum Chordata; class Mammalia; order Diprotodontia; family Macropodidae; genus Notamacropus; species Notamacropus eugenii. The sequence continues at coordinate 597,142,409 of NC_092872.1, read as the reverse complement.
GAATTTCCTTTCCTTATAATTAAGCATATCCGGCTTTAATTAACTGGGTACAATGCAAATGTTACATAGCAAAATACATAAACAATGAAATGTCCACTGCATCCCAATTTTTTATCTTTGGCTGGGGAACAAAGGAATGATTTGTAGGATGGCATGGTTACTTTTCATTAAAAGATACAATGTGACACAGGAGAGAGCGTATTATACCCGAAGTCAGGAGAAACTTGACTTCACATCCCATTTCTTATACTTACTAGTTGTATCACCATGAGCAACCTCTGAGTCTCAGTTTCCTCATTTGTAAAACAGGGATAATAGTACCTATAGTATCTACCTCACGAAATTGTTGGGAGACTTATACGAGGTAACAGCAAAATAGTTAATATTGTATATAGTGCTTTAAGTACTGTAAAGCATTTTACATATCTCATTCAAGATAATGCATGTAAAGTATTTTCTAATTTTAAAGCACCAAATAATGCCAATTATTACTTTGTTAACCTCCAAAAATTAAAGGGCTCTCTAAATACCTCTAATTTTCTTTATAACTATTGCCAAAGAGCAACACTTCTTGAACCTATATGTATTTTCAATTTATACGTAATCAGTACAGCAATCAAAGATTTCACATTTATTGATTGCATTAATTAAAAATCACTTTTTAAATGCAGTTAACTGACAAGTTTACTGACTTCGAATTAAAGTCACAAATCAGATACTGGAGACTGCAAAACCAAAAATGCCTTACAAAATGAATACTGGAGACTGTACTTGATTGACTCCAACAACTTATCAGCATAGGGATAATTCGGGATTCTAACTTAAAAATACTATTTCTACAACACTAGAAAATTCTCTGCCTCTGCCATTTGTTGAGGAAGTCAGTAGTGAATTTGTTCCACAGTTTAAATAATATACTTTCTCTGCCTTTGTCTACAGATTGAAGTACCAATGTTTAAAGCATATTCAGACGGTGCAGCTACCCAGGTACCTTGAACATTTAAATTCTCTGCATTTTATCATCATGTATTTCCTGAGATTTGATGACCAGAAGTATCAAAATACTGCAGATTTGCATCAGATGTAGGATAATACTTTCTCTGTTTATTATTGTGTCAACAGTACAAGCATAACGGGCTGCCTTGCAGGAAAAATATAAGATGATGACTCCTATGATTACTTCCCTAAATCAGGGCTTAACATCCCCTAGTTGGAATCATTTCCCCCCAAATGCATGACTTTACACTTGTTCATTATCTGCTCAGTTGCTATTTTTCATCCCACTTACATAACCTGTTGAGAAGTTTAAGTCATAAAAAGGCAAATCTAGTGTAATGTGAGAAAAAAACTTCCTAAATGGACAAGATACAGAAATAGCTTGAACAAGATGGCTTCTGGGATGCTTTCCAAATCTGAAGTTGTGATTATTAAAAGAGTTAAGTAAAGGGGCAATAAGTAGTAGTTTTATATTTATATATGTGTATGTATGTATATATGTATGATCTCCTTATTCATACCTCATTTAATGGCCAATGATAAGTCTCCAAGCCTCTGTGGTTCATTGCTTAGTTTTTGTTTGGATTAGAATTGAGTCTAAACAGCAACTGTTTTCTGTTCTGGCTAGAAACCCTGAAGGTCTTCCCCTCTCAAACTGATTGTGATGGTAAATTGGGTCATCCTTTGTCTCAATTTTTACCTAGGCCTCCATCATTCACACTATCTAAGACCTGGGAAAGACCTAATTTTGAAAGACCAAGGTCACCCACTGTACCGAGACCATGGACAATCTTCTAAACTTTTGTCTTTGTCACTGCATTTTGATGACTCTGAAGAAGATTGGGGGGGGGGGGGGTGCGGCCGATAACTTTGCCCAGCTCTGTCTCACTTAAATCCAATTCATACACAAGTCAAAACATCACCCTCATGATATCACTGGTCCTCTCTGAGAACAAAGGACTAAAACAACAACATCCTTAAAATGTATATCTATATGTAATATATAACAGTAAAAGACAGTTAAAGACATTAGGAAAAATCTTATAGAAAAATGCATAATTGTTTTGAAACATTGCAAGGGAGGTACAGCCAGTTCTTGCTTTACTTTAAGTGGATCACTGAATAGACCTCTACATAAGGTGATTTTTACGTAATGAGAATCTGCCTGCAGATGTGGGGAAAATAGGGAGAGAAGGAGGGAAAGTGCCATAAAAGTGCCATAAGCCTATGGAGGGAAGGGGCTGGCACAAAATTCAAGGACCTATAGAGGACAGGGACAGAAAAGCAAAAGGAGGAGGGGGAACACACTGGGACCTGAGCCAGTCACGTGGGCATCTGATTGGAACTGACAGGAAGAATACTCTGGGGGTAGACATGTGGGAGCTGGAAATGGACACAAACAGGAGAATATGGACAACACTCAGGGGCTGGGGATAGAAATGCAGGACCTGAGGGTAGACAAAGACAGACACAAGGTTCTGTGGAGTGGGGCAAATATCTCCTCTCTTGGCAATCTAAGTCTCAAGCCAAGCCCCTGATGCAGGGTGGTGGCCTCTGGCCTCTCTGTGTGTCCATTCTTCTGCTTTCACTTACTTGTGTTTTTTTTTAAACAATGGGGGAAGGAGGCGGATGTGAGGGGGGAAAGCCACAGAGGGGCAGGAGCAAAAAGAGAGCACAGTACTGTAAAGTTAATATAGATGTTTTTGGAATGCAGATTTCTTACAGAATTCTTTATGTAAAGTCAAATTTGGGTAATGTGAATTTATATAAAAGTGAGAACTGTCTGTATTAGTTTTCTCTAGGGTATGAAAAAGTAGAAAAAACTTTTGTGATATTATACATGAAAACAAAATCATTTTGGTGTCCTCAGTACCTCAGATATATAATGCAGATGAATCATTTTTTAAAATAAGGAAAATGACTAAATGACCTCTAAGGCCTTGTCTAACTCTAAAATCCTTTGATTCCAATCATAAAAATTTTCAGTACAACTTAAAACACAACTACTCATGTTGCCACTAGTCAGATGCAATCATCATACAATTTTAAAGTTCTTAAATGAGTTTTTAAAATTTTTTTCCTGTTGCACAATGTACTTCTCCATCCCCACATTTTAATTTGTATTCCCATTGTTTTCTGTGATTCCACATTTTATATAATTTTTCATCCTGTTATAGGCCATCATCCCAAATTTATTTTTAAAAAGAAAAAAAGCCACCTTTCCCTATCTTTGTTACAATAATTCCAAGTCACTCTCTTAGCTTTCTTAATGACCTTATCATCTGTTTCTAAATCTCCTCTAACCTTTCTGACAAATTCTGATACGTCATAATTCAAGCTGCCAATACCCCTGACCACATTAATCCACAACAAACTCCATCTCCACCCCTACTTTAGCCACACCTTAGTCATCTTACAAGACTGAATTAATTTCTAAAACCTCAACTTAAAAATTCTACCTCCCCAGACCTCCAATCCTTCCTAAAGTATTCATCTCTCTCACATAAAAACCAGTTCTTGAACTTCATTAGGACCTTCACCTTTCTCTATTTTCCCAGGAAGTCTATTCTAACTTTGCTTCCCTATCCAGTTTTGATCCCGTTATCTGTCACTTTAATGATTACCCACATTTACTTCCTATCACACCCTATTTAGTTCATCTTTAATTCCGAGTACATCTGACTATTCATTTGAAAAAAATCCTGTTCCATAACTGAGAAGAAGAAATTGTTCATGTCACCTTTCAATTTTTTTCTGCACAACCCAAATTAGGCAATGACTACTTACCAATGTTCACAACATTCTAAACTGTCCCTCAAACTCCCAGTTGCACCCCAAATACCAAATACTTACAGCTAGAAGATCTAGATTAATCCCCTTAAAGGACTGAAACTATCAGATGGGAACTCCCTCAACTTTCCTTTTCTACTCCTCAAAACTTCATTTTAAGTGACTTTGTAAGGTGCGATTCAACTAGGTGAGGCTATCACTAAGGAAGGCAAAACAGTGATCTGCAAGACAGTAGATGATAGGAGAAAAAAGAAGTCAGACAATAATCTTTTTCTTTTCCATAAATTGTGATGATACTGTCTGCTGCTCACTCTTCACATGGGCACTGCTTTAGTTTAAGAACTCATCATACAATAATAGCTTTTTAATTGATCTTCTTACATTCAGTCACTTCCTTCCTTAATCTATACTCAACACAACTACAAAGGTAAATCATCTAAAACTACAAGTACAACCACATTATTCCTCTGCTGGAGCAGCTTCCTCTTGTTTCCTGGATAAAACATGAACTCCTGTTTGACTTTTAAAGCCTTTCACTATCTGGCTCTAGCCTCCCTTTTCAATCCTCCTACACAGGCTCTTCACTTACTGGGCATTCTAGGCAAACAAGCCTCCTTGCTGATCTCCCTATTGACATTCCATATCCTGCCTGTGCCCAGGCCAGGCCTGAAATGCACTTGCTCTGTTTCCCACCATCAGAGCTTCTTTCAAAACTTAGCTCAAGTGTCATCCCTTACAGGAATCCTTTTCTGATTCTATTTTCTTTGCTAGTTCCCTATCTCAGAAATTACTTTGTATGTTTTGTACTTAATTTCCTACATGTTTTTTGTTTTGTTTTTCTCCCCAAAGAAACATAAGCACTTTGAAGGAAGGGACTGTTTTGTTCTTGTTTCTGTATTTGTACTTCCTGGCACAGCTTGTGCTCAAAAAATGCAAGTTAAATTTAGGTGAATTTTCAGTATCATCCCCTAAAACCTACTCTTTTCTTTCTAGTATGAGGTGTCCATACTCCTTTCCTCTAGAGATCTTCAATCTTTTCTTCTTCATTATCCTCTTCTCATCTGCCTAGAAGAAGGCTAAGGATTTCATCTGTTTTTTAAAAAAACAAAAAACCTCCCTTCAAACATTCTACATGTTTTACCATTTCCTTCTTCTTCATAATGAAAAAGTAGCTTAAGTTCTCAAAAGAACTAGCATTTATATAGTGTTTTATGGTTTGTAAAGAATTTTATATATGTCTTCTCACTTGATCCTCACAATTCTACAAGACAGGTGCTATTATCCCAATTTTATAGAAGAGGAAACTATTAGCAGCCATATGCATTACTCCAAATCACTAATATTTCAGTAAGAGAAATGCCTCACCATTCAGAAAATTGGCAGAGTTCAAAAGATTGAAATAGTTAATGTTATAAAGGAAGGCAAGCACACTCTTTAGGTGGAGCTATGAAATGAGCAAGCATTCTGGAAAGCAAGTTAGAAATAGCTAAAATAAATTACCAAATTGACCATACACCTTTTGACCTACTGCTTTTTATAATCTACAGAAGTATACTGGATCCTCTCTATGGTAAAGTAAGTTTCTAAGTGATTTTGTATTCTCTTTCTCAAAGAATCACAGGGTTCTTTATTTCTGTCCTGCTATATGTCATTAGGTGAAAAGGCAAAAATACTTGGAACTGTTATTTTCTAAGGTTTTGAAAATTAACGTTAGGAGTTAGCCCAGCTCCTAAAATCCAAACTCATGAAATTGCCCTAAATAAAAGCCCTCATACTTTCCTTCCTGCTGTGCCATGTGCTGTTAAGTCAAATTAAATTTAAAAGTATTTCCTGAAAAAAGAATATATAGCTCTTCAAAATGAAAGGTATTTTCTAAATATTTTTCCCCATTTATCATGGTAGTCTCACCATTAATTTTATCTGCCTAAAATATTCTTAAACAAATTTTATAAATACAGTTAGCTTTTGAAGTTGAGGATTCTTTTGTTGAGATTGCGCCATTTTTGAAGACACATTTTTATATAGAAAAAATTTCTCTTTGTGGTTGAGCCCTTACTATTAAAACACAGGATATTCTAAGAATCCCATAGCAAGCTTCAGATTTGTAAAAGGTTGATAAGAGAGCCAAGAGGACCCCTTTTAAAGGTTTCTTTCCTGTCACATATTTTTGCTATTACAAAACAAGCATAAAATATTTAAAATTCATCACACACATAGCCTCTTGGGAGTGCTTTTCTGAAGTACTGGTGAACCAGCAGAAGAATTTTTAGAAACAGTGAAAAGCCAGGGAACCCATGAAAGTGAACATAAGAATATTAAGAGGCCTAGGCAAACACATGGGATCAAAGCACTATAAGGCTGTCAGGAGTGGGGAAAAACAGAAATTTCTATTGCAGTGCATATGATATTTCTTAAAATGGCACTTTGATGAATACATCTCAATGTGAAATCCAAAGAACAGTACAAATGAACTTAATTCTTTATACTAGTACCAATTTCTATATATGAAAGAAATATAAAACACTCAAAAGTAAGCTACAAGTGAAAAACAATAAAAAAAATTTAGGACTGGTTACCCATAGATATCATGTGCCAACTATATTATTTTTAGTGATAATGGGAGAAATTAAACTACACCCTTATGCTACCTCTAAAAATGTAAAAGCAGATTTTTATATTAAAAGCAAGAAAGGCAAATCGAGTATAAACATAATCAACACTAACTATATGTATAAGTGCTAAAGTAAGTGCTAAAATTATAAGACGACAAATATCAAAAATGGTAGTTGTAGAATGGGCCCTTAGAAATTCATGCCTAATATTAATAAATCCTGATGGTACCAATTTGTCACCACTAAAGTAAAATTATCTTTGTAAAGAAAATTTGAAAAAAAATCTTCCATTTAAAAATAAAATTGTAGAGGAAAAGTAATAACTTACTTGACATAAGCTTTGGAATCTGTGCTTGTCCTCTTATCATTGGCCTGTATAAATTTCCCTGGTAATTTCCAGGTGGCGCAGCATTGCTGTAAGGTCCACCTCCTGGACCTCTTGGAATAACGTGACTGTAATGTGCAAAAAAAATCATTTAAAATTAGAAAAACTTCTTTTAAACATAAATGGTGACTTTGTTCAGACCTTAGTTTTACTGATCTATAAAAAGAAGATGATGAGGTCAAGATGATCTCTAAGGTCATTTCTATTCAAAATCTATGATCCTATGACCTTATTACAAGTCTTATTGATTATTCTCCTAAATACCTCTCACATCCAACCCCTTTTCTCCAATTTACTTGACAAACAATGACCCTAATCACTTTTCTCCTTGTCTACCACAATAGCTTCCTAACTGGTCTACCTGCCTCAGGTATCTCCCCTCTCCAATCCATTTTCCAGTTGTCAGAGTGATAACACTAAAGTATGAATTTGATTATGTCATTCCCCCACTCAATAAACTCCAGTAGCTTCCCATCTATCTCAAGGGTCAATTACAAACTCTTAAGAAACAATTCCAACCTTGCTTTCTAGTCTTATAATATATACCACTCCCCGTCATGCAGTCTATCATCCAGCCCAAATGGTCTTACAGGTTGATTGTTGTCCTTCATGCTCAAAAGAGGACTAAAATATTATCACTATGTTGGGGTCAAGGTGCAGAGTATTTAACTGTGGCTGATCAGACCAATACAAGCTTGGAAGTCTCTACCACAGGTCAGATACAAATAGTCCACATGAACATTTGGAGTGGAGATGTCTCTAAATTTGTGAATCTCACAGTTTTTTTGAGCTAATGCAATTCTGTTTTGCTTACACAGCACAATGCCTTCTTTTATGCAGACACACTACACTGGACAGTCCTATACCAATGACTCCCATGTCTCACAACTGATTCCAAAGTTCTTCAAAAAGACCTTGAGAATGTCCTTACATGGGTTCTTCTGACCTTTGTATGAGCACTTGCCTTGAGTTCTCTGTAAACTAGTCTTTTAGGGAAACTGATGTTTGGCATTTGAACAACTTGGCCAGCCCAATGAAGTTCAGGTCTCTGTAGTAGAGTCTGAATGCTTGGCAGTTCAGCTCAAAAAAGGACCTCAGTTTCGTGCACTTTATCTTGCCAGGTAATTTTCAGAATCTTCCTATTAGTTTCCTAACACAGTACTAGTATATTGTCCAAGTTTCACAGGCATGCAACAATGAGGTCAGCACAATGGTTCTCTAGACTAGGGTTTCTTTTTTTTTTTATTTGTTTTCAGTGTTCTACAATCACTTCTATGTATCATAGGTTTTTTTCCCCTCCCTCCCCTTCTCTCCCCCCTACCTCTGCACTCCCTCCCTGAGACAGCATACAATTTTATATAGATTCTACACATACATTCCTATCAAATACATTTTCACCTTAGTCATGTTGCATAGAAGAATTAAAATGAATGGGAGAAACCATAAAACAAACCCAAACATAATACAAAAGAAAACCATCTGCTTCATTCTGTGATAGAATTCCATAGTTCTTCCCTGGATGCGGAAGGCATTTTGCCTTGAGAACATTGAGAATTATTTAAGTCCTTGCATTGCAATGAAGTACTAAGTCTACCAGAAAAACTCCTCGCACACTGTGGTTGTTGCTGTGTACAAAGTTCTCCTGGTTCTGCTCCTTTCACTCAGCATCAGTTCTTATAAGTCTTTCCAGCCTCTCTGAAGTCTCCCTGTTCCTCATTTCTTATAGCACAACAGTATTCCATTACATTCATATACCACAATTAATTCAGCCATTCCCCAATTGATGGGCATCCCTTTGATTTCCAGTTTTTGGCCACTACAAATAGAGTAGCTATAAATGTTTTTGTACACGTGGGACCCTTTCCCATTTTTATGATCTCTTGGGGATACAGTCTTAGAAGCAGTATTGCTGGGTCAAAGGGTATGCAAATTTTTGTAGCCCTTTGGGCATAGTTCCAAATTGCTCTCCAGAATGGCTGGATCAGCTCACAGCTCCACCAACAATGAATTAGTGTTCCAATCCTCCCACATCTTCTCCAACATTTATCATTTTCCTGTTTTGTCATGTTAGTCAATCTGATAGGTGTGATGTATCTCAGAGTTGTTTTGATTTGCATCTCTCTAATCAATAGTGATTTAGAGCATTTTTTCCTATGACTGTAGGTAGCTTTAATTTCTTCCTCTGAAAACTGCCTGTTCATATCCTTTATCAATTGGGGATAGACTAGGGTTTCTTAAAACTTTTTCTACTTGTGACTCCTTTTTGCATTTTGGCAGCATCCATTGGCGTTGCATGGCATGATGGCATATGCAGTGCAAAGTGTGCATGCTGCGTGTTCAGAACCAAGGCAGCAATGAAGTTGCACAATGCAACATGGGCAAGCACCACCAGAAACACCTCAGATTCATTACACATTTGATTTCTAATGAATTTTTGATTTTTCTGCATTCAGAAACCTTTTACTGTTGCCAAATTTTTCACAAACCCATGTGGAGTCTCAACTTGCAGTTCTGCTATAAGAAGTGCTGCTATAAACCTTCAGTTTGGTAGGCAGCCTAATACCTCTTCACTGCCACACCTTCCTTCAGAGCCTCCCAAACAGAGCTAGTTCTGGTAATGTACAAGTCAACCTCATCATCTATATGCATCATCTATATTCCTGGAAAGTATACTACTAAAGTAAAGAAAAAATCCACAGCACTCAAAACTTCTCTCCGTTTGCTGTAACTGATAGATCCATTGTTGGTACAGTGCTGGCTGGTGAAGAACTTCTATTTTCTAGGTGTTAATTGCCAAACCAATTCAAAATTAGCATAAGTGGCAAAGAACTGATCCGTACTCTGTTGCATCACATCCTCAAAGGCTGCATTGAGTGCATACTCATCTATGAACAAAGTTATGAACCAATTCTTACTTCACTTTAGTCTGGGCTTGCAGACTTTTCAAGTTGAATAATGTGCCATCGTTTGGTAGCTGACCTTGCTGCTGTGTTCGTCCTCATTGAAGGCATCTGACAACATTGTTGAAATCATTCTAAAAAGCAGGGAAGCAAGCACCCAGCTCTGCTCAATGCCAAAGAAGTGCAACAGCATCATCCATCATCCAGAACCCATGCAAGCATGGAATTGGCATACAACACTGATGAACTTCTCTGGGCAACCAAATTTCGACATGATCTTCCACAAGTCCTCATGACTGACAGTATTATTGTTTGCAGACCTCTGTTCTGCTACTGGCATTTCTCCTGGAGTTGTTGCACAGCAAACACCATATCAACCATTCCTTGGCCCTTTCTGAAGTCACAGTGCCTCTCAGGTAGATGACCATCTTCCAGGTGAAGAATAAGCCAACTTAAGGAGGACTCTGGCAAGAATCTTGCCAGCAATAACTAAGAGAGAGATCCTTCCCCTTTCCCCCTCTACCCCATGATTGTGGCAGGACAAACTTATTTCCTTTTCCAAAGCCTTCTTGCTAATCCTTACATGATACTCCATTTCCTTCCCCTTTGTAAAGGCTGCCCCTTCACTCCATCCCTGTGGCTGGAATGCTTTATCTCCTTACCTCTGCCTACTGGAAGCTTTAGTTTCTTTCAAATCTCAGCTCAAGTGCTACACCTTGTATATGAGGCCTCTCTTGCTGTGACCTAACTGATTCCTTTGGGCTCCCAACTTATCTTGTGTGCATTTAATTTGTACATATTTACATATGTACATGTTATGTTTAACATGTTTATATACATGTTATCAAGTCCAATAGAGTGTAAGCTCCTTGAAGACAGGAACTGTTTATCTTTTGTCTTTGTATCCCCTGGGCCGAGCAGTGTCTTGCGCATAATCAATACTTAATGGTTGATGAATTATACCCCTCTTAGTCACTTTCTTCTTTACTCTTCCATTGGACTAATAATAAACCCATGAAGAGTCCTTCTGGGACTGTGACTTCTCAGCTATTTATCTCCTACATATAATACGTTGTTTTACACATAGAAGAGAGATGAAATGAATTAAAGCTACAAAATACTGCTAGACTCTTTTGAAAGAATTTGCCTCCTTTTTATTCTAATCATAAAAATTAAAACACAGTAGAAGATTACAGTTTAAATCATCTTTTAAAAGATTAAGAAAAAACAGGCCAGACAAGCAAATTTTAAAATGTTTCACAGAAAAAAGCATCAAAGAAAATGAAGAAATGAACATATTAATTTAGAGTCTATTAAGGATTTGGATTGCATCCTGTCAATTTTCAAGGTTATTCTTAAAATGATTTGACTATTGAGTACATTTAAGAATGATTGTTAAGATTATTTAAGACTTTCTGGTAAAAAAAAGACTGGGGAAGAAAAGTACATAAGGAAATGGGTAGTGTATTACTTACCCTAGTGTTCTAAATGCCGACTGATCCAAGTGAACTGGCCTTCGGTCTCTGTTAAAGCCAAGCTGTGGTCTCCACTGTCGTCCATTGCTGGATTTTTCCCAATCACCAGGTTTGAGTACAGTTGCAGGCTTTCTGAATATTTGAAAATTCAGCATTTTAGTTACATACAAATGCACTACTGTTATGAAATAATCTAGTTAGTTTTGAAAAAAATAAACTTAAGTTACCTGGCTCCTGGTAACACTGTAGCTTTAAAAATGTAATCTTCAGCAAACTGTGGGTCTTTAAAATTAATACTGAAAAAGAGCAAACACACACTTTAAGAAAAAGGCTACATTAAATACAACATGTGAATCACTTAAACTCTCAAATGGCTGTATTAATGTGAATAACTGAATTCCACAGATAACTAAAAATCTGTAAATCTGCTCATATATACTGAGGATCTCTCTTTAGCATTTAATAGGGGTCAAATCCCATTACAATAAAACTCTTCAATTTACTGTAATTTTTGTTTTTTAAAGGAAAAGTTGCTTCTAACAACTCATTCCCAGCAGGTTATCTTAGAGACTTGTTTTATAGTCCATTTTAGTGTAATGAGATTTTATCTGTATGTCTATTTAAAGAGCACAAAATTCAGTCTGTGAAGATAATAGGCAGGCATCACATACAAAGTGGGTATTTATTTAAACCTCTTGATTACTACAGAATTTACTATTTAGAACAGTTCAAGTTAACAATGTTCAAAAGTTGCTAGATAAAAAAACAAGCAGTTTACGTACAATAATGAAGAAAGAAGTTGCCTACTTTGAAGATATATCTTGTCATTTTAAGTACCATTACTGATAGCTTTTCTGGGATAAATGATAACTAATTGCAGAATATGACAAAAGTGAACATTTTTTCAGAAAAAAAATCCAATCTAAGCTCATTTAGTTTCCTTTATTCCCCTCCTCCTTTCCTCTAGCTCTGTTAGGCACTGGACTTTATCCACACCAAAAAGGAAATAATAAAAAACAAACTGAATTACTCAGGTTTTTTAAAATTCTATTCTTATTTTGTAATGACAGGATATAGCAGAAATGTGAGTAATCCCAAATGGATATATATGTACATATATACATGCACATACACATATGTATACATACATATATATTATATCTTCTGAATGTGTTTTTGTATTTTTTGCATTTAATTATTCATATATCTGATATTTTAAGAAATACTATTTTAAAATTTGTACTAATGCTTTTTGTTTTTACATCACCTTTCTTTCCAAATATATACTTCTTCTCTCCCTCCTCTACCAAGTAAGCCATCTCTTATAAAAAAGAAGAAAAAAGAAGAAAAAGGCCAATTCACCAAACCCAATCAAACAGTCTGACAGCATATGCAGTATTCCATAGGTATAGTCCCCACCTCTGCAAAGAAAGGAGGATGGTATAATTTTCTCTAGGGTCAAGCTTTCATTACGGTCATAGTTACATAGCATTTTATTTTAAAATGCACTTTAAATCAAATCCAGTAAACACTATGAATCAGATTCAAGAGGTGTTATACAGTTTTGAAATTTTGTTTCTTGCAATCCTCCTCTTGATTTATCACTTTAAAACTTTCCCTATCATATCCATTTGTGGTGGGAGGAGGGTTTATGGTGGTTTAGTTTTAAAAAGCTGTTTTTAAATAGAAGTAATTGACAACCAAGTAAGGAGCCAACAAAAAGCAAAAATGTTCCAGACAATTCTAAATATGTAGGTTGATGGAAGAGTATGTTTAACCTTTTTAACAGATGACTGAAATAGTATTTAATTTATTCATGTGATACTCCCCAAATCGGAGACAATAGGAAAATGCATCACAGACTCTCTACCTCCTCCTCTTGGATTTGTCTTCTCCCACTATAAGTCAGGTAAAAGAATAAAATATGTCTAAATAGTTGTTTTTAAATAATTCTATTATTTAACAAATGTCGTGCTATTCTCCACTGATTAACTAAATAAACATTCTACTATTCCAAAAAAACTAAAGAATTTATTTACCCTTAACGTCATAGCATCATGGGATCATAGATATAGAGCTGGAAGGGAGTTCAGAGGCCATGTAGTCCAAACCCTTCATTTTACAGATGAAGACACTGAGGCTCAAGGAGCAAGTCATTGTAGATCAATTTCTGAAACAATGATGCAATAATGGGGGGGAGGGGGAAACGGGGGAAACGGGATGGGACACAGGCTTCCCTATTAAATTCCACTGCTTCTTATAGGATTTCTGATGTTAATATGGCAATTTCTACAATTTTATACTGAGATGATAAATTATTTTTCTAAATTTTTAAAAGATACACAAAACAAATTAATTTTACTATTCAAAGTTTAAGTCTTTGGTACATGACAAAAGTTATTACTGTTGATTTTCTTTTTAAACCAACTTTCTAATGTTACCTTAAATTTTTCATATCATGACTTAAAATTTTTTCTATGTATGATATCTGAAAGAATAAAATTTGCAGAAATTCAAATCTAAACAACTTCTTCATAATTTTCTATTCTGCAAGGAAAAATGATGCAGTTTTTAAATTAAGAGCAGACATTTTTGCCCCGAAGTCTCTTTTTTATTCCTAACAGGAATATTCCTTTTTCTTAGATCCTTGAGGAAGAGAGCATTTCTAGAGTCGTATGCAATATGGGGCAGTGGAAAGAGCGCAGGAACTGAGGTCAGAGGGCCTAGATTTCAAGGCCAGATTACTATGCTCTGCCACCACTGGCTGACTCTGTAACTGGATAAATCACTTACTTTGCTGAGCCTTTACTGTTTAAAAAAAAAAAAAAAGAAAAGAAAAAAGATGAAGGGACTGGACTAGTTTCCCCATGAGGTCCCTTTTGGCTCTAAATCTAATTTTGGCTATAGAATTTGGGGTTTACACACACACACCCTTCAATAAAACAACACCATAGTGCCTAGGACTCAGGTGAACTGAAATAATATGAACTCAATATAATTTCATCCAAATTATAGTTTGAATTAAATTCTCCTAACAGAAGAAAAGGTGCTCCTGAAATTCAAAATACAGTGATTTTGTACAAATAAATACAAGTTTCCCCACCCATAACATAAAATACATTTTCTGCTTCTAATGGCCAAGATTTCTCACTCAGATTTTATTTCAGTGCTTTTAGATGAGTAACTTCCATTTGCAGGAAGGGCACAACATGAACTTAGACACTATAAAATATCCAATACCAACAGACCTACAGCATTTAAAATGTTGTATAATGAATTCTTGACATGTAACCTACTACTCCAATCACAAAATTACATCATTAGTATTGTAAAGTCTACTATGTTATGAAGATGCTGAAGATGAGGATGCTAAATTGATTTTTCATTTGTACTACAAGTACTACTTTAAACGATATCCCTAAGAATGAAATGCTACTTTTTTGAAGCCTCAACAGAAAATAAAAGTAGAATGAACAACATTTTTCTAACTCAATTCACTTTCAGAATTATCCTTTGAAATGTCTTTTAAAGTACTGTTATGGGGTTCCTCGCATACAACACAGAGAAAGGAGAAAACTCTAATTAGCACATTATGTCTTTACTATGCCTTTATACCTACACAACTCACAATAAATTTTAAAAATACAAATTCTATCCTTTCTCATACTGAAAAGTTTATGATGAATACACTTTTCATTTTAAGGCAATTTCTAGGACTTATGGGCTTCTCTCATTCTGTCAAAAGCAGATACCCAGTTTAATATTCCCTAAAGCATTATAGCACCTAAAAGTTAAACCCTTCTAAATGTTTTGAACCATCAAGTCTTTATCATATGTACTAGGGTTTAAGTGTTTACCATATACTTACCACAAGTTTTTTCTTTTTTATTTTAAGCTCCCCACTTATCAACAAATAGTATTACAGCTAAAATTATCAAGCTTATCTATAAAACTTCCATTTAAAATCATCTTTATTCACACATTCTCTAAAAATAAAAAGGCTGAAACTTCTGATCCTCTAGACTGAACCAAATAGTTAAATGTATAAAGTTTGGGAAACACTTTCCAAGAAACTAATTTAGACTTGCTGAAACATTTTTTAATATGTAACATCAGGTGTTGAACAAGGTTCCTGTTTAACATTCTGTGTATGTGAGGGTTTGGGGGAGAGGGAGAATTTAGAAAATTCAGGAGACCTGGTTCTTTCTTTACTAAATGATCTCACAACTTCAGTGAGTAGTCAAAACTGATATACAAGAAGTATGTGAGTCACAGCCTTCTCTAAGATCTCTTTTGTGAATACATGTGACACCTTCAACAACATCTTCTAAACACTATAAATACAGATTAGAGTGTGAAAGGTGTGAAAAATCTCTTGAAACAAAATCCCAGGGAGAATGAATAAAAAATAAGACTATAATGAAGGACCATGAAAAGATGCATGGAAAGATGGCAGATGTTAAGATCTAGAGGAGCCCAGTCTGCAAGAAACTAGTAAAAATGTAACAATGTATGTTAAAGAACAACGAGAAAGCCAAAAGGAATCAGGTATAAACTCTTCTTCTAGTCCAGGACTGCATAAAAAAGATTGTTAGAGTTTTGCGGAAGCTCTGAGTAAACACAAGCTAAGTAAATAAAATGCACAAGCAGCCACATCCCATAGCAAGAGACAGAACCAATCAAGCACCAGCACTGGGTCACCTCAAGCCCCAGACACAAAAGCAAAGAGGGTCACTGGAGAGTTTGAATAGCAGCAGTATATAGGGCTAGTACAGGGGTGGGGAACCTGCAGCCTTGAGGCCACATGTGACGCTGTAGGTGCTCAAGTGTAGCCCTTCGACTGGATCCAAACTTCACATAACAAATCTCCTTAATAAAAGGATTTGTTCTGTAAAACTTGGACTGCAGTCTGTCCACCCCTGGGTGGGCCTACAGCAAGGCAGTGCCACCAAGCCAAACACCCAGCAGGAGACAGCCAGTTCAGCACTCAGTCTGTAACCAAACTACCAAAGTCGAGAAAGGGTCAGATCAGCACTCAAATAACCCAAGCCCAACCCAGCACCCAGGCAGCCTGTGACCAAACAATAGCAGCAGCAGCAGCACCATCATAATCATCATCATCAATATTTTTATCAATAATATGTTTATATCAACATCAATAATTATATAATTACATAAATTATATGAAACTTTAAAGTTTTAAAGATCTTCAAAAAGATCATACAAAATAACATTGGGATAAAATAAGAAAATAATTAAGGATCTGAATATAACTTTGGGAAAAAATAGAGATGATGGATCTCTGGATATTATTAAATAAGAAAAGAATTTACATATTTCTCAGATGTAAATGGCACCTTTACAAAAACTGACCACGTATTGAGGTATATACCTGTGACAAACAACTGCAAAAGTACTAAACATCCTTAAATAACCACAATGCAATAAAAGTTCTATCTTTATAAAAGTCATTTGAAGAAAGAATTAACAATTAATTGCAGATTATAAGTAACGAGTCATAGAAACTAAAGAAAATTTCAGAGAAAAATGTCAACAATGACACAACAAATCAAAACTTATGGAACACAACTAGTGCAGTACTTAGGAGAAATTTTATCTCTCTAAATGCTTCTTTCATCCACAAAAGAAAGTAAGAAGAGACTGAGTATGCAACTAAAATAAGTAGAAAAATAAAATATTTTTAAAATCCCAAGTGAATAACAAAGACAAATTCTGAAAATCAAATAAATTAACAAAACTTAAAGCAAAAAAAGAAAAAATGAATTGAGAAATAAAACTAAGACCTTTTTTGAAAAAAAAAACAGCTAGTCTGATTTTTTAAAAAAGAGAAAACCAAATTGTGTAAACATTTTTATAAAAATTCACAACTAAGGAGGAAATAAAGGAAACTATTAGAAACTATTTTGCCTAATTACGTCAAGAAAACTGATAATCTAGATGATGAAATCTTACAAAAAATGTAAAATAGCTAGAGTAATAGAAATAACTCAATATCAGAAAAAGAAACTGAACAAACCAAAACAAAATTCCAAAAGACCAAATGGATTTAACAAGTAAATTCTATCAGACATTCAAAGGACTGATTTCAAGGCTTCCAACGATACAAACAAGGTCTTGATAATAAGACAGAGATAAAACAGAGACAAAATACCTTTAATGAACAATGATATAAAAATATTATATGTTAGAAGTTACAACATACTAAAATGTACACACCATAACCACACTGGATTTATAGCTGTAACACAAGGTCAATTCAAAGGAAAATCATAAACACAGTAAGACAAAAGTTTTATAAAGAGCAAAATTTATGTCAGAAAGACTTTCAACAAAATCACTTTTGTGATAAAAATAATAGCAGTAAATTGGAGAATTGCCATTATGCTAAAAAAAAAAAATGTACTAGAAATCCTAGTATAATAAGAGGAGAAAAAGAAATCAAGAAAATAAGCATAATCAAAGAGGAAAGAAAAATCCCAGTCTTTACAGATGATATGATGGTTATTGAGAGAACTCAAAGCAGTTAACTGAAAATCAGTTAAAACAATAACTTCAGTAAAATCTTAGGACAGAAAATAAATCCACATGAATTATATGATTATAACTAGAGAAATAAAGATATCTAAATAGTTGAGGAAATTAACAGTTTATGGGTGCCAATATAATTAAAATAGCAATACTCCCTAAATTAATTTACCTTGTCAGTGTCAAACCAAAGGGCTATTTTAGAGAACTATACAAAATATTTTTTTAAATTCATCTAGACATTAAAGGGAAATAATGAAAAAAGGAAATGAAAAATAATGAAAAAAGTAAAAAAGAAAGTAGGGAAGAGACATGTCTAACAGTACCAAGTTCTAAAACAATACTAAAAAAAGAGTCATCGTTAAAACTATTCTGAATTGGTTACAAAAATAGAATGATCCATCATATTATATATACCATATTCAGAAGTAAAGACAAAACCACAGTGTTTGATGAACCTAAAGATTCCGACAACTAGGGTAATAAGGGTTTCCTACTTCACAAAAATTGATAAGAAAACTGAAAATTAGGCAGAAATCTGGCATAAACTAACATCACACCAAATATCAATATGAGGTCCAAACAGAATCTGAGTTATACAAAAAGGGTGACATTATAACAAGAAGAGCAAAGACAGAAATAAGTGATAGATAAGACATATAAAACTTTCTTTTAAAAAAATAAGAAGACTATAATGAAGGACCATGGAAAGCTGGCAGATGTTAAGACCTAGAGGAGTCCAGTCTGCAAGAAACTAATAAAAATGTAACACTGTATGTCAAAGAACAATGAGAAAGCCAAAAGGAATTAGGTGTATAAATTCTTCTAGTCCAGGACTGCACACAGAAAGGAGTTAGAATTTTGCAGAAGCTCTGAGTAAACATAAGCCAGGTTAAAAAAAAAAAAAAAAAGGCACAAGCACCCACATCCCATAGCAATGAATGGCTACTGTATTGATGATGGATTTGGAATTGAATTAAGCAACAACTTCCTAACAATCAGAGCTATCCCAAGAAATGGTCTGCCTTAGAATGTAATGAATTTCTTTTCATTAGAGGTCTTCAACCAAAATAGGTAATAACCTAGTCAGTTATACTGTGGATTGAGATCTTGTTCAGGTATAGATTTGGACCAGTCCCTTCAAACTCCTTGAGATTCTCTGATAATTTAGTTTCTCTGACTCTAGAAAAACAATTCTATAACACAGAGTCACAGTCCTCTCCTGTCTCTTCCTAACATAAGGACTGAAAGCTGACCAAAGAATCAAGAAAGTCAAATTAGAAAAAAAAATAACATAGCTTTAATTTTCAGAATAGTTGTAAACCAACAACTATAACAAGTAGTTACTTGATTTTTCTTTCCTAGAGCAGAGGTTTTATGAGAGTTGTTTTCTTTAACAGAATCCTTTTCTAGGTTCACAGTTATATTAGGGATGACTGAAATTAGTAGAAGGAATTTTGACAAAATTTCCTTCAAATAAATTAGGAGTCAGAAATCCTAGGTTTGAATCTCAACTCTACTACTTATGTTTAGAGTTACTTAATTGCCGGGTACTTCAGTCTTCTCATTCAAATGTTAAAATGTTAACTAGATAATCTATAAAGTCACTTCTAGTTTCATTTTTGACAAAAGGTTCTAAGAATGGCTGTTATCATCACAAGTCAAATCCAAATGTAAGAAAGGAATTCCACTTTGCTTCTCCCCATAATACCAAAGTTTGGATCACTTACCTGATTGCAGTGTTCTGTGTCAAATCTCGCAATACTGGAACAGGAGAATATACTATTCTAAAGGAGAAAAAAAAGATTTAAAACATTATGACCTGTTCCACAAGAACAAACAAAAGCTATTGAGGGGTGAAGAAGACCATGAAAGGCGATGGATGACAAAAAGAAGAGAGAGTGGCTTAAATCTCCTGTTGCTTCTGTTTCCTAATGTTATAGAATGTTATTCTGCTCTAAAATATTATAAATATGACAAATACAGAAAAGCATGGAAAGTTATGAACTGACATGAAAGTAAGTATGTTCAGTTGTGGGTGACAAATTTAGGAAGTTGGTCAGTAAGCATTTATTAAGTGTTTACTATGTACCAGGTTCTGTGTTAAGCAGTGGGGATACAAATAGGAGCACAAACACATTCCCTGACTTTAAGAAGGTCACAGTCTAATTGAGGGAGACAACATAAATGTGTGAATGTAACTGGTATATCAGAGGGAAGCCAGTAGAGCTGCTAGAGGCTGTGGAAGGTGAGGTTTCAGCTGATTCTTGAGGGCAGGGAAGTTTGGAGACAAAGGCAGAGGTGAGACAGAACGCCCTGCAGGCGCACAGGGGTAACCAGGAAAATGTTGGAAGGCAAAAGATTGAAAGTTGTGCTCAAGGAGTAGCAAGAATACCAGTGATTCTGAGTTGAGATGACCAGAAATTATCTTACAAATTGGGCCAGGTTGTAAAGAACTTTAAAAGCCAAAAAGAGGGTCCTCTACTTGACAATAGTAGCAATAAGGACCTTAATTAGCTGGTGAATATCTACTGGAGGGCAACACCCTATAAAGATCAGTTTAAAGAACTGAGGATACTGATTCAG
This sequence comes from Notamacropus eugenii, assembly GCF_028372415.1. Lineage (NCBI taxonomy): Eukaryota > Metazoa > Chordata > Mammalia > Diprotodontia > Macropodidae > Notamacropus > Notamacropus eugenii. Next base: position 597,122,119 of record NC_092872.1, on the reverse strand, counting down.
GAGAAGAAAAGGCTTAGCGGGGATAGGACAGCTATCTCTGAAGACCTGAAGGGCTGCCACATGGAAGAATAGCTCCAGCTTGGTCCCAAAGAACAGAAACAGAAGCAACAGCAAGGAGTTCTAAGAAAGCAGACTGAAGACTGATAAAAGGGAAATTTTCCTAACAGTCATTCCAAAGCAAAATGGGATGCAGAGGGAGATGGTCTCCTCATTCCGTCTTTGAGCAAAGGCTAACTACTTCTTTAATGACATAGAGAATATTTTTGTTCAGGTATAAGCTAGACTAAATAGCCATTTTTTGTCATTTCTACACCTAAAAGCTATGCTGCAAATGAAAGATGTTTAAAGAAAATAACTTATGAAATACTAACTAGACAGACTGACTTCAACTAAAACAGATCGTTCTTGAATTAAAGAAAATGTTAATGATTATGATTACAGTATGCCTCCTGAATCTAGATATTCTAAGATCTTGTTACCAAAACATGAATCTCATTTAAATGAAGAAGTAGAATTACTGTGTCCCAAGGGGAAAGGAGTATAGGCAATGAATTTATAAGAACTTGGTATCTAGACCAATAGATTTTTTTAAAAATTAATTTAAGTTTTCAATATTCATTTCCACAAAATTTTGAGTTCCATATTTTCTCCCCCCTCTCCCCTGCCCCACCCAAAACGCCATGCATTCTGATTGCCCCTTCCACCAATGCGTCCTCCCTTCTAAGACGCGTCCCTTCCCTTATCCCCATCTTCTCTCTTGTCCTGTAGGGCAAGACAAATTTTGATACCCCATTACCTGTATTTCTTATTTCCCAGTTGTACACAAAAACAATTCTCAACATTTGTTCCTAAAACTTTGAGTTCCAACTTCTCTTCCTTCCTCCCTCCTCACCCATCCTCACTGAGAAAGCAAGCAATTCAATATAGGCTGTATATGTGTAGTTTTGCAAATGATTTTCATAATAGTCATGTTGTGTAATACTAACTGTATTTCCCTCCATCCTATGCTGCCCCCCATTTATTCTGTTCTCTCTTTTGACCTTGTTCCTCCCCAAGAGTGTTTACTTCTAATTGCTCCCTCCTCTCATCTGCCTTCCTTTCCATCATCCTCCCCACTCTGCATATCCCCTTCTCCCTTACTTTCCTGTAGTGTAAGATAGGTTTTCATATCAAATTGAGTGTGCATGTTTTTCCTTCCTTGAGCCAAATGTGATGAGAGTAAGCTTCACTTTTTCCCTCTCAGGTCCCCTGCCTTTTCCCCTCCACTGGAAAAGCTTTTTCTTGCCTCTTCTATGACAAATAATTTGCCCCATTCCATTTCTCCCTTTCACCTCCAAATATATTCATCTCTCACCCCTTAATTTTATTTTTTTTAGATATGATCCCTTCCTATTCAACTCACCCTGTGCTGTGTGTGTGTGTGTGTGTGTGTGTGTGTGTGTGTGTAATCCCTCCAACTACCCAGATACTGAGAAAAGTTTCAAGAGTTACAAATATTATTTTTCCATGTAGGAATGTAAACAGTTCAACTTTAGTAAGTCCCTTGTGATTTCTCTTTGCTGTTTATCTTTTCATGCTTCTCTTGATTCTTGTGTTTGAAAGCTAGATTTTCTTTTCACCTCTGCTCTTTTCATCAAGAATGCTTGAAAGTCTTCTATTTCATTGAATGACCATTCTTTTCCCCTGAAGTACTATACTCAGTTTTGCTGGGTAGGTGATTCTTGGTTTTAATCCTAGTTCCTTTTACTTCTGGAATATCATATACCAAGCCCTTTAATCCCTTAATATAGAAGCTGCTAGATTTTGTACTACCCTGATTGTATTTCCACAATACTTGAATCATTTCTTTCTGGCTCCTTGCAATATTTTCTCCTTGACCTGAGAACTCTAGAATTTGGCTACAATATTCCTAGGAGGTTCTCTTTTTGGATCTCTTTCAGGAGGTGATCAGTGGATTTTTTCAATATTTATTTTGTCCTCTGGTTATAGAATATCAGGGCAGTTTTTCTTGATAATTTCATGAAAGATGATGCCTAGGCTCTTTTTGATCATGACTTTCAGGTAGTCCCATAATTTTTAAATTGTCTCTCCTGGATCTATTTTCCAGGTCAATTGTTTTTCCAATGAGATATTTCACATTATCTTCCATTTTTTCATTCTTTTGGTTTTCTTTTGTGATTTCTTGGTTTCTCATAAAGTTATTAGCTTCCATCTGTTCCATTCTAATTTTGAAAGAACTATTTTCTTCAGTGACCTTTTGAACCTCCTTTTCCATTTGGCTAATTCTGCTTTTTAAAGCATTCTTCTCCTCACTGGCTTTTTGGACCTCTTTTGCCAATTGAATTAGCTTATTTTTAAAGGTGTTATTTTCTTCAGTATTTTTTGGGGGGGTCTCCTTTAGCAAGCTGTTGACTCGTTTTTCATGATTTTCTTGCATCTCTCCCATTTCTCTTCTCAATTTTTCCTCCACCTCTCTTACTTGATTTTCAAAATCCTTTTTGAGCTCTTCCACAGCCTGGGACCATTGCATATTTATTTTAGAGATTTTGGATGCAGAAGGCTTGACTTTTATGTCTTTTCCTGATGGTAAACATTGTTCTTCTTCATCCAAAAGGATGGGAGAGAATACCTGTTCACCAAGAAAGTAACCTTCTATAGTCTTATTTTTTCCCCCTTTTTTGGGCATTTTCCCAACTAGTTACTTGACTTCTGGGTCCTTTGTCAAGAGCAGGGTATACTCTGGGGACCTGTAAGATCTCAGTTCCTCCAAGGTGGCACAGTCAAGGGAGAGGAGTTTATTTCCTGGCCTGGCTCATGGCCGAGGTTCTGATCAGCTGCTCAATTCCCCCAGGGGCTTTATCCAACAATGGATGCTGATTGCTGGCTGGATGCTGATTGCTGGCTGCTCAACCATTATAGCTGCTGCCACCTGCTGCTGCCGCTGCCTGGGGCCAGGGCTAGGGGAGAACCCTGCTCCCTTGTCACAGAGGTGAAAAAGTCCTTTCACTGACCTCTGAAGCTGCCTTTGGTACCTGTGGGTTAAGGGCTCTGTGAACCGGGATTCTGCCCCCGAGGCCTACTCGGGTCCTCCTCCTGGCACCATGCGGCCAAGGCTGGGCTGTGCTTTGCTCCACGTCCAGTGTGACAGACCTTTCCCATCAGCCCTCCAGGTCACCCTGGGCTGGAAATCTCCTCCACTCCGTTGTTCTGTGGCTTCTTCTGCTCTAGAAATTGTTGAGAGTCTTTCTTTATGAGTATTTTATGCACTATAAGGGAGAGCTAGAGTATGTGCGTTTTTGTACTCCGCCATCTTGGCACTTTGACCTATAGATTGCAGCTGATTTTTGGATATAAACTGAAATGTGCTATAAAAAATTAACATTTTTTTAAAAATTTTTTTATCTTTAAGAAAAATGGGGAAACACCACAAAACTCAAAAGTACAGAATTAAGCTATGCTTAAATGTCATTTGACCTCTCTGGACTTTAGTTTGCATATTCATAAAATGAGGAAGGTGGAACTATATGATCTCTAAAGTTCATTCCAGCCTTAAACCCATGATACAAATTTCTAAATCCAAATACTCACTGATCTGGAAGAACGGCTTCTTCATGTAAAGTAAGTTTTCCTTGGATCCCATGACAAAGTTCAGGTGGCAAATCTACTGCCTGTGAAGAAATGTATGATCAATTTAACAGGGAAAAAAAATTAATTATAATGTTAGAACAGTATGTATTAGCAATAGGATATTGGTATCAATTACCTCTGTGGAACCTGTTTTGTACAGTTCTGAAAGGAAGTCACTAAGCGGATGGTGTTTTCCCACAAACATTACATCACCACCAAGACTATTTCTTCTAGCTGGGAAAAAGAGAGGAAAAAGCATAGAGAAACAGAACGAGGGAAAGAAGAACTAAGTCAAACCATTTTTAAAAACACAAAATAAAAGCAGCTGCATTTTCAGAAATCAGGAATTTCAACTATCAAAATTAATAATCTGTTTATATGGAAAATTTTATATGGTCAGTATAAAAGATCTCTGAATGTAAGAAAGAATTTAGTTGTTCTCTAGAAGTTATTTAAATATAGGTGGGCAGTGGCTTCTTTTAGTTAAAGAACTATGAAGAGATCACAGAAGAATTTGATAAACACGTAGTAGATACAAATTTTTTTTTTTTACATTTCTTCTTTCTGCATTTTAAAAAATTCATACAAAACTTATCTTCCAAGAAAACCTAAATTTTTGCAGTTTCTAATTTATATGGTTTAACAAATATCAGTCTTGTCAAAACAATTCCATTTGTGACAATGTATTTAGTTTCATCTTAATACTGCTATCTGTTGCCATGTCTTGTTGATTTTACTTTCATATCATCTCTCCTATATACCCCCCTTCTCTCCTTTGACACAACGTTGTTCTGATATAGGCCCTCTGTAGTTGATCTCTCTACCTCAATTCTCTTTCTACTCCAATCCCTCCTTCACTCAATTGTCAAACTGATCTTCCTAAAGCACAATTTGGCATGTCGTTATTCTAGTCAATAAACTTCTGTGCTCCTATCACCTGCAGAACCAAATATAAAATCCTGTTTGGTTTTTAAAGGCCTTCAAAACCTAACCTTTTCCTTTTCAGTTTTCTGTCACACCTCACTCACCCTGTCTCCCTGTAACACTGGTCTCATTTTTACTGGTCCTCCCCCAAATCTAGAATGCTCTTCTCCTCCCTCCTCATCTCAGCCTGCTGGGTTCCCTGGCTTCCTTAAAGTCCAAGCTAAAATCGTGTGTGTGTTCATCCTTCGTTGTCAAAGAAGGTCATGCCATCAGAGAAATAATGACATGACTTGCACTTCACTTTGTTTTTGAGTGAGGGAGGGCTGTGCAGGTCACCAGCCTCACTTCTCCTCCAGAGCCATCTGAATCCAGTGACCAGATATTCATCAGGATGACTGGAGATGACCCAGGATGAGGTAATTGGGGTTACATGACTTGCCCAAGGTCACACAGCTAGTGAGTGTCAAGTATCTGTGTCAAGTGAGATTTGAACTCAGGTCCTTTGTGACTCTCTACACTGCACCACCCAGCTGCCCCTAGAATCTTACCCTTTAATGGAAGACAATTCCAATCTTCCTTGCCAATAGCACATTTTTTCAGTCATTTCCAACTCTTCATGAGTTTTGGGGTTTTCTTAGCAAAAGACACTAGAGTGGTTTGCCATTTCCCTCTCTAACTCATATTACAGATGAAGAAACTGAAGTAAACAGGGTTAGGTGACTTACCTCGAGTCACACTACTAGTAAGTGCCTGAAGTCAGATTTGAACTCAGGAAGACGAGTCTTCTGACTCCAAACCTGACATTCACTCAGCTTCCCCATTCATGTACTACTTCTGTTATTATCTCTAATTTATTCCATCTAGAACTTGTTTGTACATAGTTGTTTGCATGTTGTCTCCTCCATCACAGTGTAAGCTCCTTGAAGGCAAGCACTCTTATGCCTTTTTTTGTACTCCCAGTATTTAGCACAGTTCCTATAGGGCATAGTAGGCAATAAATGCTTACTGAGTGCCTTCCTTTTAAGAAAGCCTATTTTCCAACCACTTCTTCTTTCGTCAGACAGGGTAAAAATCAATATTCCTAAAAACAATTTCCTTATGTTCATTTCTCACAAGAATTTAATTTTGAGATTTTCTTCTGGACATTATATATGAGTTCATGTAAAGTACAAAAATGCTGACTATTGTTAGCTCATTAATTTAACAATATGCAAGCTGACATTCTTAAAAACGAGATTAGTCAGTCTTTTTTTATTACTAGCATAACTAATGTAATAGAAGTACAAACTTATAAAAATATAAGACTGAAGTTTTAAGTACGTAACCGTATTTAAGCAATTAATATTTTAAAATATAATTCTCACTTTCATCAGGTGTTAGATCAGGATAAACTTCTTCCAGAGCAGCTCTGAGACGACGTTCATCAACAAACGGTAATAGAGCAACACCTAGTTTTTAAAAATGAGAATCAGCAAAATATTGCCACCACTGGTTTAAATCAGTAATTTAAGAGTGTCCTGCTAGAATAGGAAAAAACAAAAACAAAAAAAAAGTGAAATCAAGACCAAAAAAAGTGATAAAGATTCAAAATCAAATGACCATGAACATTAATATTAATTTTTCAAACTAGGTTAAGTATTCTTGGCTAGAATGTTGAAAAAATCAAAATGGCAGAAAAGTCATAGCTTAAGACTTCCATAAGTTGTAACTTCAAATGATCTAATTACTCACTTTTTCTAGATCACCTGTCATAATTTCCCCTTCAAAAAATAATAAGGACAAACTTTAACTTTCAAGAGCAATAAAAAGTTTCTGCTGCTATGGAATAATGGAACAGTTGATGATCACACATTTGAGAATGCCATCTATTAAAAAAGATACATTAGTTCTTTAAAAATGATGGCCAGAAGTTATTAAGAACATATCAACCTAAGTTTGACACGTATAGACAGACAGATACGTATATATGTGAGATATATAGTTGGCTGACAATAAAGTAGATTTTTTAGAAATTAATAACACTTGGACACTGTACTCTAAAACTATGACATGGCTGGGTATCTTTTATCAGTTAATATAAATCTAAAAACAATAACATCCTTGAGATTGTTATTAATGAAATAAACAACTTTTTCCTTACAGTTAAAAAAAATTCAATCAGGAAATCAAGTCAAACTCCATATTGTCTCATGTAGGCAGAACATAAAAATATCAAGTAAAAACATTCTCCATTCACTGTTATAGTGTAAAAATGGATACCCACTTCCTTCAAATAAGCAAATGTGGTATGTTTACTGAGTCTATGACTGTGGGGCTTACATTTAAGTAATGTAGATTGAGGTTCTGGTCACAATCTCAATGTTGGACCTCATTTGTAAAATGGATGGTGTTTAAAAGTAGTCTGTCTGAAAAAGATATGGGAATCTTAGAGGACTACGAACTTAATGAGCCAAGCAGTGTGATCTTTAGCTACATTAAAATAGGCATAGCTTCTAGAAATAATAAGATAACTCTTCTTCTATAATCTCAAACTACACATATCTAGAGTACTGCATTTAGTGCTGGGAAGTTTACAGAGTGCACTGAGAAGCTGGGGAGTATCCAGGACAACTAAGTTGGTGAAGTCTATGACATAAGCCTCAGTTTAAGGAACTAGAAAAGAGTTAAGTTTCCAATTAACCTGGAAAAGAGAAGGTGTAAGGGAAAATGATAACTGCTTTCAAGTATCAGAAGCACTATCGTCTGGAAGAATAATTAAACTGGTACTGTTTATTTAGCACCAGACAGCTGATCCAAAAACAATATGCCCAAGTTGCAAAGAAACAAATTTAGGTTAGACATCCTGGAAAAATTTACTAACAGTCAGAGCTATCCATTCTTGCGACTGAGAGACACTTGCAAATTAGAATTAAATTAATAACTTAACAAAATAAAAATTTAGTACTAAATGCTAAATGTCAGGGAATGTTAATTTTGAAACTTTTACTATTACTACCTACTATTTTGGTTTTCTTCTAAATACCTAATTTCACTTTTTGGCTTCTGTCTCAATGACTATACTTTTTAGTCAAAAAAAAAAAAAAGTTTTAAAGTATTTACTCAGCAGATACCTGAGAACAGGCCCTAACAAAATTTACTCTGAAGATGGAATTTTGTTTCTTGAGAAGATAGTATTTTTTAATAGTAAGTCAAAAAGCAAAACAATAAATTCCTACAAGTCTAGAATTATTTGAAAATTAATTTCAAGGATAATAATAGGGTAAAAGAAAAGTGTAAGGAACAATGAGGCCAAATTTATTTAACTATATAGTTTGAATATATTAAAAAAAAATTTTTAAGCCAGCACTGAGTAGTAACAGAGAATTATTTTCTTTTACATGTTAACTTCTGGTCCAATGTGTTGTAAATAGCTAAAAAACTCTAATAAAGAAAATCTTCCTCATGACATAAAGAAATTCTAGCAGTTAAGTCCTATCAAACAAGAAACTTGAAATTCTACTGGCAATATTAAAGTGACAAAGCACTCGGTGCAAAGGACATGCCACATAAAACATATAATGCTGGGAAAGTGCACAATACAACAGAAATGCTAGGAAACTGTATTTGTCATCTTTCATCATTCAGAATGGCAATTCTTTCAAAGAAGATATACTTTCAAGGAAAGAATACACTGAAAAAATTTAACAAAATACATATTTTGTAGATAATAATGGCTACAAACTAACAGTGGAGTATTTAACTCAAGTAATTTTAGCAAAGTTACTCACATGTAAGAAACTCTATAAAAATTAAAGCTTTATATTCCTAATAAATAACTCAAAGAGATCAATATTCAAACAAAATCACAACAAAACCACAAAGAATAATTGCTGTTACTAGCAATTTCCTCTTAGGGTTTTTAACAATGTCATCAAAACTAAGGATTAAGTGCTTCAATTTCAGTATTTAAATATCACACTGTCAACTGGTATTACAATACTCACTGATAAATAAAAACAGAGTATTTAAAAGTTGTATAAGCTTCATGTCTGTGTGGTTTATTTCCTACGCATTTATTTCTACTAAAGTATTGGGCTTCAACTGCAGTAAAGAGTAGTAATAAAGATTTTATTCACTGAACATTTCTCTAACATATTTTTGATAATTCAAGGATCCAATTTAATTTGTCATTAAAAATAAGCATCAGAAAAAGCACTCTCATTTTCCTACTAACTCCTCCTTCCCAAGTTCTTTTTTTAATGCATGAACAAATTTAGCTAGAAACCAGAATACCACACAACTTCTGATATCTGCTTTTATCTCTCAAAGCATGAAAGAGATAAATTTGTGTGTGTGTATAAAATTTTACTTTCATCCTCACCACTGGTTTTTATACCTTATTTTCATCACTGACTGGAACTTAATTGCACATAATCAAGAAGGATTCTTATATTCCAAAAACCCATCCTAAATAAAAGTAACAATAAAGTTAGAAAGTAAACTACATTTTTCCCATCTTGTGTTTGTTTCATCCATGTCTTCTAATTTTCCTACTTCTTTTTCTGATGTTTTACTTGTTCATTAGCACCACAGATAATGATGGGAGGAAAGAAAAGGCACTAGATATCAATCAATTTTTACTACTTCCTTGCTTTACCAATAAAATGTATGACTGAGAAAAAGGTTAAAATTATTGGTTAAAGTCAGGTTTTATGAATAACATGACATAGTCATTCAAGTACAAATATATATTTGGAAACCACATTTAATTGTTAAATTTTAAAAAATGAATGTGTCCTGAAATTGATCCTGATTGTGTAGTGACATTTTTGCTAAATGTCTAAGGTAAGCCAGAAGGAAAAGAGGGGAGAAAAAAAACATAGAAGGAAAAGACATTAAAGAATAAACAAAACTGGCATTAAAAATTATATAAAAGTATCTAAAATACTTCATCTATTTCATTACTATATAAACAAATCCTCAACAGCACCTGTGTGTTTATGTTTTGGTTTTGGGTTGGTTTGGGTTTTGTTTTTGTTTTTTTAGCACTGCTCACCTACTAATGAGCACTTACTAAGCAGAGTTAAGACTTATTAACTGAATGCAAAGAAAACAAAAGACATAATTATATATCAAGGTTGATAAGTAAAAAATGAGAGAAGAAAAATTAGTACTGACCATTGCCAATCCTAGGTTAAGTGCAAAATCCCACTTGATCTCTCAACATAAATTTTTTATTTTTCAAACCTTCACTTGAAGACTTTTTAAGTATAGCACACAAAGCAAATATATCTCATTAAAATGTCATTATGGTTTTGTTTATTTACACATGTGTGTGAACATATACACACACAAATATTAAGTATTTAGGTTCTCTAAAGCTGAGATCAGTAAGGAAATGTATTACCTTGCCAAGCATATTTCTTCCCATTCAAATCAATTGCAAAATCTTCAGGATAGAAGTCAATTATACTAGATTCCTACATTGGAAGATGAAAATAAAATGTTAAAAGCAATTATGAAAGTCTGTTATGGAGTCTTAAAAATGTTTATCTTTCATTTAGATTATTATGACTTTTATAGCTTTTTAAAATTAACACATTTGATAGAGATAATCTAATTCTACTACTAAGGAATATAGTTTTTTGTAATTATAAAGACTGGGGAACTGATACAGATGCCAGAATTTTAAAACTTACGAAAATTATGGATTTAGTTCATTAAATACCAGTCTGTTCCTAAATCATATTTTATAACACCAAAGATCAGATTAAGGAAATGAATAGTTCAGAGGTTATTTCAAGATTGTCTTCTCAGACCACGAAGCCATCATGGACAGAGAGAGAAGATTAAAAAAAAATAAAAGTTTAGACTATCAATAGACAGGAAAAGGTTTTTTTTTTTTAATTTCTGCACAAGTGACAATGAAATTAGGTATGTTAAAGTTAAATTTCAAGTAGTTCTACTCTTTCTTTAATAGTATTTAAACTAGAAAATAAAAGCTGTAGTGATTCAATTCAAGATTAATAAAAAAATTTTTTAAAAAAAGTCCTCCATACATATACTTTTTTTTATAAGAAAAAAATATCTTACAGGGTCACTCATAAGCTTCCGCCATGAGGGAGGTAGAAAGTTACCACTTGCAGCTGGAAACACCCCCATAAGTTGCTCCAGTGGTTTAAACTGAAAAAAGACAAATGATTAAGACAACGTAAAAAAAATTTTCAAGTTGGCAAAAACGTTCCCAAAAAGCTATGATTCTAAATAATCCATCTTACCGGTCTTGTACCCTTTTCAAAATCAGAGGGCATATCGGCAATACCTTCAAAGTCTGAAGCAAACGGTGCATAATGGAAAGGATAATACCACTTCCAGGAAGCACAACCCTAAAGGTATTATATGTTATGTTAATCAGGGACACAATGAATATAGTGAAAATTAGACTGCTTTAAGAAGTAACATTTTTAAAATACAAACTACCAAAATGGATATGGTTTATATACACACATCAGCCATACACTTTTGTCTTTATTACAATTGTATTACTAAATTCCTTGATTCCCAAGAGATGAAAAGTTTGGGTTTAGAAAAAAACCTATGAAAGCATTTTTAAAAAGAATAGAGTCTATTATCAAATACATATCTAGGATCTAGGCTGCTTGAGGAAACAAAACCAATGCACTGAAAGGCTGTCTCTGAGCAATGATGTTTTTAAATTATATGTCTTTATAGATGACAATCCAACAAACCATCCAGTTAAAAAATTTACATATTTGAGAGCACAGTGGGCAAAGAATCTACCTTCTACCCTCAAATATATTACTTTAAATGATAACTTTCAGGAAGGAAAACTGATTTTTCCTTACATGACAAAATAAGAGGGCCTTATTTCCTTAACACATTAATTTTCAACTTTCCTGAACTGGTGGCCAAGGTAAACAAATTTCAAACAAAATAAAGGAGATGTCAAGTACACAATGCTGTTCCAATAGAGACAAAATGATTCTTACTACCACTATAAAATAATAATCAAATCTCCTAAACTAATTAAAAACTAAGTAGCATTCACAGAAGTGAGCAAGCTTTTAAATGTTTAAGTACTTTGACACTAAATAGAAGTTACAATATTATCAATAGGAATAAATCCTACAAATATTAATACTAATTGCATCACACAATTCTGCTGCTTAGTAGGTAAATTTCATCCACTCCCAGGTCACACAAAACTCCCTCTGCTCTCAGAGCACGAAATTAGTTATTAACGATCAGTGCTACCACCTCCAATAAGTCTAACTAATCTCTTACCAATCTGACATCTCAATTATCAAAAGATTTAAACCAGACACAGATTACTTCAATTATAATGCAATTCATGTAACATCACTGCATTATATAGAGAAGATTGACACAATTCAATTCCTTTCTAATTCTTACTAGTATATTGCATGCTTTGTTCTTTGTAAAGTCATTTAGTCATTTTCAATTAATTAATTTAGTCACTGCATCATTCTAATTTTTATTCCAAGTTAAAGAACACTGACCTTTAATAATCTCTTAAGTCAATCATCCTATGTGATAAAGAAGTGAAATCCTTTAACCCAATGGAGAGTGAGTGTGTGTGTGTGTATATGTATGTGTGTGTATGTATGTATGTGTGTGTAGTTTATATACTGTTCTCTCAGGAATTCAGAAAGCTTTACAAAAATATTATTCAGGGCAGGGGATTCAATTCAGGAATAGGGAGCTTTAAGAAAAGCCCACAGGTTTGTTTTATGACACATTTCAGTATATACATAAAAATTGTCTTCTAAAAATTAGTAGTAAGAGATTTGGAAAAAAAAAAAATTTCAGTACCTGATAATAATATCGAAGAACCCAACACAGTCCTTCTACATAAGACTGCACAACTTTACGACGGAATTTCTCATCAGCCGCATCAACATCAAATTTGTTCTTATAATACCGCTGCTTCCAACCAGATTCCCATAACCTAAAACCCAAGCAGTAAATTTATGCTCAATTCTGATGCTAATTATGAAAACTGTCTAAATATCCCAAAACAAAAAGAAAGCAATTTAACAAAAGTAGATACACTAAATATATGTGGCAATGCCAAAATAGATTTAACTGCATATTTCTAAAAAATTCCAATTGTCAAGAGTATTTGACCATCCTAAAAGCAGCTACAAAAATAATAATGCAACCTTTTATTTCATTCAAATCAGTATAATTCTGGTTTTAAGATCCATAAAAAACATTGTAAGCCAAGTTCCTTGACTTTTTAATCAAAATTTGCTTTTGGCATAAAAAACTAGCATACAAAGCTCAATCTGTTACAAAAGAATGCCAAGACAATCTTGATTTAAAATACTAGAGACAGACTTGAAAAAGGAATGCATAACCCAAGATAATTAATCATATGAAAATAATTTATTATTGTTTTTGCAATACACTTAAAAAGTAAATTCACTCTATCATAGGCCCCACCCCAATAACTAGCTGAGTGGTGTTGTGCATATGAAAAGAAGAACAAGGAGGCCTTAGGTTGTTGCAGTTAATTCCTCAAAGCTGATAATACACTGAAGTACAATTGACAATTCATTGTATACTTATTTAAATCACTGAGCCAAATCAGGAAGCCAGTGTGTCTTCCAATGTACCCACAGGACTAATCCTTGAGGTATTTTTCTTAACTAAATGTTCCTAATCAATTTTGGAAATTAATATAAAAATTAGATTCTCATAAACATCACTTTTATCTTATGCCTAGAAAGTGTGCCTCCCCAAAGGGAAACAAAAAAAACCCAACTATTACAAAAATCAACAACTTATATATTGCTCTAATATCTATATTTAAAAATATTTATGTGTAAATGTGTACCAAATATACATTTTTACATATTTAAGGACAAATGGTCAATATTTATCTTCTCTGAGTAAAATAACATTATCAATGTTATCACTGCTGCTAAGATAAAAAAAAAATAGATAAATCTTAAAAACACTGGCAGAAATTTAGGAGTATTTTCTACCCAGTACTAAAAATAACCTTAATTTTAAAGCTAAAAACATTATTGATGCCTTTATTAGTAAGCTATTATTGATGCTTACTGGTTGAACTGCTATAAATGAAGAGAAACTATAAAAAACTGCTATACTTATAAAGAGAAGTGGTAATATCCTAATATGTAAGGTAGGGTGATAAACAGATGTTCAATCATAGTTCTAATTATAAAATACTGAATCTGTTACTATCAAATGACAGAATTTTCAAACAAGTTTCTAATTACCAAAAAAACTCAATTTTAATGTTCTATAAAAAATGAAAGCAAACTATTAGACTTTACTTTTGTTATTTTTTACATATTTTCTTTCTCAGAAACAGAAATTGTTAGCCTCTTATCTTTGGATTTTCAAAGTTTTTTTTGTTTTATTTTTGGGAGCAAGGCTGACTATCAAAACCTCAAATTCAAGACTGTTGATCAAAACACACGTTTAAAGATGAAATATATACCAAGGAAATAACTTCACATTGAAACAAAGTTCATGTTTATAAATCAATTTATGAATTAAAATTCAACGGTTAAATATATTTTAATGTATGTAATTGTACACTTCTGAGTATTCATGATTTTGAACCTTTTTTGAAAGGAGTTATTCTACTGAGATAATCAAAATCAGCTATATTATGTATCTAAGGATAACTGAACTTTATGGGTTAAACAGCTTAAAAATTCAATCTCAAAACAGTGACATTCAGATCACATAATCAAATCTAAACACTGAACGTCTAGCCAATCTAGTGCCTGGTCTCAAAGGGAGAAGTGGCTTGGAGGATGAAAACCTGCACGCATACTAATCTAGATACTTAGGTTTAACAGCTATAGCTTACACATCTCACTGGAATTTACAGAATATTCTAACCCTCCACATTAATTACTGGTGGATAAAAAGATCACAGAAAAGCATCGGAAGGCACTGCTGCTCTAAGCTAAATGGCATTAATTAGACTACATCTATTTCAGCAATTTGCTAACAAAGTGCTACAAAAAAATGGCTTCACCTGACGTTATCCTCTGGCTCAGGTTCACTGTCACTATCTTCTGCTTTTCGCTTAATTCCTCCTCCTGGAGATGGGGAGCCATCAGAAGTGAAACTAGTATTGGGAGATGTTAAAGGACTCTGGGGACAAAAGTTATTATAGTACAAATAAAAGGTTTGAATATTCACTTTAAATATAAGTCTTACAAACATGCAGGGTATTACTACTTTTATTATATAATTAACTTCATAAAAGTCTTCTAAACACCTAGTAGATAGTTTTGGCCAATAAAGTAGAGGATACAAAGTCTCATCTCACACAAAACAATCCAAAGTTGCAATTATAACAGCCCCTAAAAAATACATTATTATTTAAAGTATTCCAAATTGAGGTCAATCAGGACAAAAACACAATCGAGAAAGAAACAAGTCTTGGAATGTTACTTTTTCCTTTAATAACTAAATGAAAAATATCTTGACTCAACTGCAAGAATTTGAGTAAGAGGATATAGATTACAAAAAAGAAAACTTTAAATTTTTTCCTCCATAGAAAAAATTAATAAAGAACAGGATCCAATAAAACTAAATCTGATGAAAGAAGAAAATAATAGCAATGCACTACAATGAAATTCAGAGTACAAACATAATACAGGAGTTAAAATTCCAATTTCATGAAAATATTACAGTTATAACTAAGACAATTTACATGTTAATTAATTTTTAGTCCAAAATATTCTAGGTACTTAAAACAAAAAACAATGAAATTTTTAGAGATAGAATTCAAATGTGTAAAACTTAAAGAACAAAGAATATACGTTGGGCATTTTTGTACCTTTGTTAAATAAAAATTTCCAAAGTGCAAAATACAGGAAGAAAACAACAAATATAAGTAACAACATTTTTTGTGTTTCTTGTTTATTATATTCACAAAATTTCAGGGCTACAAAGAACTCTGGAAATCTAATTCAAAGTCCCACAGAGGCAAAGTGATTTGCTGAATATCACAAAGCAGCAGAGGGGCAATCTGAACCCTGGGGTCCTGACTCCAATTCAGTGTACTTTCTGTTATGATACTACTGCTTCTAGGTTATTCGATATGATCTAATTTATTGAAAATATTCTTAGTACCTACCCAGTCACTTAATAAATTGCACTCAAGATCCCCCTCCTAAGGAAAATGGTTTCTTTAAGCAAATAATTCTCTTAAGAAAGACCAGGGGCAGGAGTGCGACTTGACTTTCCAGATGTATTGCTATTACTTTCTGTATGTTGCAACTAAAGTGTTCTACAAGTCATTATCAGAATTCATCAGCACATCTCTTTGTGTCAGATTGCCTCTCATTCCTGAAATGTATTTCCTTATAATCTCTAGTTTTCTTCAATGCTTAGATTAGGAGTTAGCCACCTTCTATACAAAAGCTTTAATGATCACCTCAAGTTATTAGTGCTTTCTCCCTCTTTAAATGACCTTCTACTTATTTGTGTCAAAACCACAGAAATAAGGAAAGACTCAGGAAAAGCATGGAAACCTCCCTTCTCTTATGCTACTTTACTGGCTGTTGTCTTTCTCATCTCATTTTTTTCAATCTTTAAGAGTAAGGGTTGGCAAACTATGGGCGGAGGGTCAAATCTGTTTGTTTTATATATCCCCATTAAGCCAAGAATGAATTTTACATTTTTAAGAAAAAATGTCAAATTAAAATTTTTCCGTAAGAAAAAGATGGAACTCCTGTTTTAAAGGGAGGAATGTTTTGTCTAAATCACCTCCAAATGTCTCAAAATGGTAATTTTTTAACCCATTACACTTGTCACAAGAAACAAAAGTTTATTCAAAGATCAAGTTCTAAAGCTCTAGATGATAGCACAAAAGAAGCAGATAAAACCCAATAAAATATAACAGAGCAAATTAATATCCTTTTATATCAAAAGTTCTCCATACTAGAGTTATTAGCCTGGTAGATTTTATTTTTTAAAGCATTTCCCTTAAACATAATATGGCAAGCTTTAAGCAACAAGGCTCAAACCTTACCTAACAAAAACTGGAAGTGTGGGATGACCTCTGTTCAAATATGTCTCCTCCTCACTCTCTTATCCAAAATAGTACTCTTGGATCTGCATCACAAATCACTAACTTGCTGAAAGCTCATGCAAGAAATGTTTGTTTGTTTCTTTTTCACATTATGACATACCTTTTCCTGACTCTCACCCCTCACATACATTTCTGAACTTTTTCCCAAAGAATATTTAAGATTTTTTTCCCCACAAAAGTAAACTTTGAGAGGAAATATTTTAAGTTATCCTATATCTCTACAGTGATGAATTTTTCAGAAGAGATTCCTAGAAATAAGGAAAAACCCAGGAAAAGCATGAAACCCTCCCTTCTCTGATGCTTTTGGAGGCTGACAACCTTATTACTCCATCCCCCACACTCTATTAAGAAGAGGTGACAGCCAGCATATGTTCCATTGTGGCCCGTTCAAATTCATTAGTACCACTTTGTAATAATTTTATAATACTCTTTAAAATGTGGGTATCTGAATCAGGATAGAATGAGACCAGACCTACAAATTCATCTTTATAGGGGCCTGCCTAAGAACTTCCTCTACGTATCAGCAACTCTTCTGCAACTCAGAGCTTTAGAGAATGGCCTTGTACAAAGGTTAAATAATTTTCTCAGGCTCAAAATAGCCAACGTATAGAAGAACAGAACTTGAACTTTCTAACCTGAAGGGCTGGCTCTTTATCACTCTGCCCCATTACCTCTCACATATATGAGGTAAATACAAATTAAATGTTTTTATATTAAAACTGGGCAATTATCAAGAGAAAACTTGATTTTAAGTAGGAAATTAAGAAAAAAGAAAAACTCCAACTTAATTAGTAAGATCTATATTATACCAACAATATCAAATAATTGATATTACATAAATAGTTTACTACATGGCTATGGGGTAAAGGAAGAATAAATAGCTACTTACAGAGTTATTGTGCATTCTCATTTCATAGGCTGCTTGTCTTGGATTACTGGCTACTTGAGATCCATGTGAATTTCTTGCACCCAAGGCTTGAGGGGTTAAAATTCCACTAGGAACAAAAGCTGGCTGATCCCTCTATCAAGAATAGAAATACACATATATGTTAAAATAAAAATCAAGATTAGCAAACTCATAGTAGAGGAGAGCGGTACACTAAAGCAAGGTTGTACTTTTAATATTCTGGTACCTAAATTTTAACATATTTGGTTTGCTTTGTATTCCCATATATTTTATATATGCAAAAAATTTTTGCAGAATTCATGTTTCAATAGACTGGCAAAAGGATGTACAGAATAAAAATGGGTAATATCTCCAGCTTTAAAATTTGGCCTATGGCACTGATCTCTCTTGGTCTCTTCCTCAGATTTTTTTTGGTTAGGGTACCTTTTAAGTCTTACTCTCTAGATAAGGGTGTTTCACATGGCTCTATCCTGAGCCTTTGTCTCTTCTTTTTTCTATATAACTCTTGGTGGTTTTCTTGGAACTGAATGAGTTCAATTTTCCTTTCTGTGCATATGAATCTAACAGTATATAAGAAGCTTTCATTTCTACCCTAAACTCCAATACTACAGAATTTACAAACTGCTATTTCCATGTGGATGTTATATAAAGGTCTTAAATTCAAATAGTATTCTTCATATGTTTTGCTATAAAATAGTCCTTTCTCCAAGTTTCCCTATTTTTGTTCTCAGAGTTTCTTCATCTGAAAATAATACCAGCAATACTAATTCACAAGACTCTTGTAATACTCAAATGAAATAATACATGTAAAGAGCTTTGCAAACCTTGAAGATCTGTCAGCCACTATTATTATCTGTACCTCATAGCTATCTCTCAACTCTATTTACTCACATAAAACTTATCAGCAAGTCTCATCCCATCCCCTTCCCTCAATTCCATTTTATTAGACCACACTACTTATTCAAGTCCTCATCACCTCTCAATTGGGCTCAATCTATTTGTTCAATCCTAACTTCTCTCCTTACCTTCAGTCTCCCATCTCCAACTGCCTGTTGGACACATTGAATTGGAATTTCTGTAGACATCTTAAACTCATTAAGTCCAAAACTGAACACTGTCATCCCCAACTCCTCCCCTTTTACTTTCCTATTACTTTCAAGGGTACCACCACCCATCCAAATACCCAGGATGTCAATCTAAGTGTCATTCTTGACTCTTTAACTCTGTCATTCACCCCATATCCATTAAGGGGTCAAGTTCTGTCATTTCCATATTATCTCTTATACTAACTATTCTCTCCTCTGACAATGCAACCACCCTGCTGCACATCCTTATCACTTCATACCTGGACTACTGCAATACTGTGCTGGCTGGCCTCCCTCCTTCAAGTCTCTCCCCACTCTAATCCATTCTCTGCTCAATTTGTCTAAACATAACACCTTTCCATTAAATAAATTCCAGTGGTTTCCTATCACCTACAAGGTCAGGGATAATAGTCTAAGCTTTAGGTTCCCCACCTCTGAAGAAGACAGGACAGATCAGGATCTTGAAGGTTAAGTAGAATTTAGATAGAAGAGGACATCCCAGTAATGAACAGGATCCATTTAACAGTCAGGTAAGAGGAGTGACTAAAAATAAAGGATTCATTCATGTTGGGGTATAGGAGAAAATGAGGCTAGAGAAGTAAAGTGGGGAAACATTATAGAGGGTTCTGAACAACGGTCAGAGTTGAGACTTTATCTTGTGCCCAAGGAGGCCCAGTGGAGACTTTTAAGGAGAGAATTAATATGATGAAATCATTACTTAAGGAAGACTAATCTAAACGACAGCATAAAGGCTGGAACAATATGAAGACCAGTTATTTATTAGCAATCTGCAAAAGAATAAAAGGCAATTTAGCTTATCACTAGTTATTTCTCTAAGTGAGACCTAGTGTAGGCACACAGATATTGTCATTGATATCTAGGGGAAAGGATATGAAAGTAATTCTGATTTTCTGCCAATATTATGCCTAAGAAACATAGTAAGACTTACCTTCATTCTTTTTCTTTTTTCTTTTTGCCTTCTTTTAAAACTTTCCTAAAACAAAAATATAACATTCAAATTATTCCATTAATAATTTAGGAATTTTAGAGAGAAATCTTGGAATATTGAGACCTATGCTACCTAGCCATCACTGCTCTATATGGTTTCCATCATTCTAAATTTAAGGTCAGGCATAACTTTTGTCCTGTGCCAACGTGAAGCAGATACAAAAAAGTCTGGCACAAATGATCATAAAGTTTATGGCTTTTGAGGCAAGACATAGATCTTGAAAATTAAGATGATTTATATGATTGCACATGTATAGCCTACATCAAATTACACGCCATCCTGGGGAGCGGGAAAAGGAGTTTGAACTCAAAATCTTATAACAGTGAATATTGAAAACTAAAAACAAATTTTTGAAAAATAAAAAAAGATGATAGAAACAGAAAATTAAAAAGGCATTTAGAACTTTCCTAATATTTCACAATACATCTGAGATAGCAGGTAATGAGAAGTAGCAGGGAAATAAATGAAGCGCTCATGACCAAATAATTTCCCTTCTATACCAAAAATGTAGTAGACCTAAAAGGAAAAAGGACCTCTCTGCACTGATCTGTCTAACCAACCTTACAAATTATGACTATGGATCTTTTTTATTTTATTGAAATACATATAACTCTTAAAAAAGCAAGATGTTAAGCTCTTTGTTGATTAAGTTCAAAATATAGCTAGTGCCTAATGCTACTTTGTCCCTCAAAGTGACAATGCTCAAATACCTCAAATGTTTAAAGGTACTGATGTAATTCACTATTTTACAATATAAATAAGAATGTTTGCAAAGTTCATACATGTTAATTACTGTTATTTTACACGCACTGCAATGTACATAATGCTGTTAAACATAACATTTGGTTAGGCACACATAGCAGCACAAAAAGGTAGATTAGCAGTTAACTATTTATAACTGCACACATTTAAAAGGATTGTTCCATGAAACATACAGTCCCCAGATGAAGTTTGTCCTCTCATTTAATTTTTACACATGAAAAGCCTTTCTACATCACAAATTCATTTAGAACTTGTCAAAAAGTATTTTTTAAGGCAGCTTCCTGCTAAAATATTTCTTGATAGTATTAATACTTATCTTCTGGCTATGTGGAAAGAGTATAGCATAATGCAACCCTTTCACGACCCTACTCAGTTAGTTGACACAACAATAAATCTTAGAAAATGGAAGGCGGTGCATTATGAATCACAAAGCAGTAGTTTTTGTTGTTAGCAAGGCACTGCTTTTTTCTGTCCAAAATCAACCCAACCTAGAGGCAGCTAGGTGGCATGGCAAACTCAAGCTGTACCTAGAGACAGGAAGACCTGAGTTCAAATTCAGCCTCAGAAACTTACTAGCTGTGTGACCCTGGTAAGCCACTTAACCTGTATGATTCAGTTTCTTCATCTGTCACATAGAGATAATAATAGTACCTATATCCCAGAGTTGAGGTAAGGATCGAATAAGGTAATACTTTTAAAGTATTCAGCAGTGTATAGCACATAGAAGGTACTTAATACTGTATGAGACAGCTAGATGGCACAGTGGATACAGTGCTCAGGAAGACCTGATTTCAAATTTGGCCTCAGACACATACTAGCAAGTCTCTTAACCTCTGTTTCAGTTTCTTTATCTGTAAAATGGGGACATCTATAAAATCCTACCCAGAAGGATTGTTGTGAGGATCAAATGAGCTGTTTGTAAGTACTTAGGATAGTGAGTGGCACACAGTAGGCTCTGTATGAATGTTTACTCCCCTTCCCTCTAATAAAGGAAAAGCAATCATTCTCACCTAGCTTAGAAGCAGTGGAAAGAACACAGCTAAGATAGCTACAAAACCTTTGCTCTCTCTTCTGAAGTGCCTCCTCTTTTCTGGCAGCAGGAAGCTGTGATTCTTCTATGTCTGCTTGCTCCCAGTTTTGCCAGTGTCCCCTGTTTGATTCTCAGTTTCCTCATTTGTAGAATGAAGGGAATGATTGTCCCTAAGGTCCCTGCCAGCTTTAAATTTCATGATTATTATAAAGGAATACCCTCCCTTCTGCTGTAATCTTGTCTAGTGATCAAATAACAGGTCTTTCTTTGGTTCATGTGCAAGGTGAAGACTGTTCTCTTGCCACCACTTTGAAGCTGGAAAACCCATCAAAAAGATCGAGGTATAATTCAAAACCCATCTTTCTTTGTTGACATGCTTATTTGTATCTTTTAGGGTTACTCTATTAGAATTTAGAGTTATATTCTAAAGTTGTAAAAATCATTTTTATAGATTCATTTTTCTTTAAGATAGTAATTGTCCCCAAAGCACATATTCTTATAAATACTCAGTACACACTCTCAAAAATTGCTTGTTTTCCTGTAAGACTCAGGTACTACAAGCTAGAATTACTAGCTAGGAAAGGGAGTCAACTGAGACCTGAAGTCTTTTCTCACAACAAACGGCATAGAACATGGGAACAGGAGTCCTGATTTTCAGCCAACAAAAAAATATCAAAGTGATGTGCAAAGATTCAGTAAGGACACTAGCAGAAATAATCAGTTAAAAGTTAAGGATCTTACATTTTACTTAACTGTCTTTTCTATAAAAGACTGTACTAAGTATTGCCAATTTTTAATATTTTGTTTAAAAAAAGGAACAGTGTCAAATAAGGACTTTTAATAATCATTTGCCTTTTGGAGAAACCAGGTATTTTAAATTACCTTATGAAAACTTTCTTTTTAAACAACACATCATCAACACAAACTGAAATCAAGTCTAACAAATTAAACCAAAGTATCTAGGTCCTGGTAGAGCTGCCACCTTTCATAGGTACTCTGTTCTCTCCCAGATGATTTAAAGTTAAGCTGTTACTTTAACACTCTGAGGACCACTAAGGACATCCTTTCTAAATAACAGATGATACAGGTAACTATCTACCCCTGAATCTCTTGCTAAGTGATTCTGCTTGGACTCTATTACACCATCATCACTGTAAAGATAACTAGCATTTATGTATCACTTTAGAGTTTGCAAAGCACTTTATAAATCAGTTGATCCTTATAACAACTCTAGGATCTAGGTGCTATTATTATCTCCATTTTACAGATGAGGAAAGTAAAGCACAGAAAGGTTAAATGACTTGCCCAGGGTCACACAACCAGTAAATGCCTGAGATTTCAACTCAGGATTTCCTGCCTTCAAGTTCAATAAAGGGCATTCTCTATATTCTAAGTGGTATGACAATTCTCCACATGGCTCTGGTCTTGAATATGACTTTCTTTTAGCAGGAAAACTAATCAGAAAAGAAGAAAACTAAAAATAAAGGTAAGCTTCTGAAGTAGCCATGTGTCATGAATGTTAAGATAAACTCCAAAATAATATCACATTCTAAAAATGTAATCACGAACAATTTTTAATCCAATGCAACAGTACAGAAAAAGATTCAAAAGTATTATAAGTATGATAAAATATGTTCTATTGAGGATATAAGGCATCTTAACTACTGCAAAAAACTATTTTACCTCATCATCCTTTCTCTTTTTAAAAATGCTATCTTCAACTTCACCAACAGCTAACATGATCATTTGTACTCTCTGTAGATTGACATAACCACTCTCTGTAAGATAACCCTGAAATAGTAAAAAAAAAAAAAAAAAATGTAAAATTATCTATTACACAGAGCAAATAATATTTTTTAGAAATTCTTCTATTTGGAACTTACCCCTGTTTTATGTACCACATTTTTGTATATATTAACTAAACGGTCAATTGCTCCTTCCCTATAATCAAGAAATAGGCATTAAGACTATTTTATTCAATACATACAGTAAAATGTTATTCACGCAATTCCACTGAAATTTACATACCTAATCTCCAAAGATGGCAAATGTGGAAGAAAGTCATTTCCCACAAAGAAACACATGAAAACCCAGTCATCAATGCTCCTCTCAATATCAAAAGTAAATGGCAGGCTGGCCATAGTTAATTCTCTTTCTAAATACTACACGAAAAATCCAACAGAAGAATAACAATTAAAGATATTAAAAAACAAATCATTCAAGTTACAATTCCAATGATTATTTCTGTATACCTCACGAAGCACATTTAGCCGGATGTAGATAAACTCTCCTTCTGAAGCAGGAACTTCTTCAAACTGATCATGCTACAAGAAATGAGTAGAGTTATTAATTCCAAATATGTTTACCCTTTTAGCATTTTATTTTTTCCAATTACATGTAAAGATAGCTTTCAACATTAATTTTTTATAAGATTTTTGAATTCCAAAGTTTTCTCCTTCCCTCCCCAAGATGGCAAAGATGGCAAGCAATCTGATATCCAAACATGTTTACCTTAAACCATGGACATTTCCAAAAGAATATATTCTCAAAGTGTATTCTCTAAAAGAGACATTTTCCAAGTTAAAAGCCTTAACTGAAAGAAAGTATTGATGTTTTAAAAACTTGTTGTTCTTCATAGTTGGTATTTTCCTAATTATGGCAGAATACCCTTTTATGAGTTCAGACATCAAAACTCATTTTAATAAACTAAAACTACTGATCAGTGGTTCACTGTAACTCATTTAAAGGAGAGTTTCTAAACTTACTTGGCAAGATCTGTTACCACATTTCTCTCTCCACATTTAGCTAGAATTTCTATCATAGAAAGGAATATATCAGTCAGGTGAGCCCTGCCAAAGATTAAGGACTTGAGGGTCAGCACAAATACCTTGGCTCAATAATCTCAAACCTTTAGTAAAGATAAAGCAGCTCCTTCAAACAGTAAGTTTTAATTTGGGGGTGGGGAGGAGGGAGAGAAGAAATATCAAGTAATCTCTCGTTTCTGCTCTTATATTTTATACCTTAGCCTCACCAGAATTGCAAAACTATTAAGATATCAACATAGAAGTTTATCATTCAAAAACATTTCAGAATAAGTGATCATAGAAAAAGTGGTCAAACAACTCTTTTCTAATTCAAAAAGAAACAATTCTGAAGCCCTTACCTCTCCCTGTTTTTCCCTTGGCAAACCCTGGCAGTCCTTGACCTCATGCCCAAGCTGATTGCAAAGACCACATGGTTTTGGCTTGTTGGGTTTGAATTCTTCCCTAATAATTGTGAAGTTTGGCTCATGTGTGGCAAGTCCAAGCATAATGAGATCAGCTATTAAATAAAAACATACACACAAAAACGATAAAATTAGAAATGATTAGGACACATACTCTATTTACAAATGACGGTAAATCCCTGTCCCCTTAAGACAGCAAGAAAATAAGGTTTTCAACAATAATTAACCATATAACACCATTTTACAGTAAGAAATGACATCAACAGTCACCTGGCCCAATCCATACCCAAAATATTAATCCCTACAAATAACTTAACCAATAAGTGGTCTTCCAGCCTCTGCTTGAAGAACTCCAAAGAGGGGAAATTCACTGTTTCCTAGGCAGTTCATTCTACTTTGGACAGTTCTAATTGTTAGGAAGTTTTCCCTGATATCAAACATAGATTTGTCATTCTTCAGCTTATATTCATTTCGACTGGTTCTGCCCTTTGAATCTAACAGGACAAATCAAATCCTTCTTCCACATGAGAGCCCTACTAATACTGAAATTTAGGACTATCAGGACCTTCTTTAATCTCCTTTTCCTTAGGCTCAACATCCCCAGTCCCTTCAACCAAGTTTTATACAGCAGATTCAAAGTTCTTCAGCATCTAGTTAACCTAACATGGATGCGTTATAATTGACCAATATACCATTTCTAAACTGTAAACAGAATGGAACAAAAATCCCCCATTCTGGCCTAACCTCAGAGAGCACAGGGAAGAATCACTTCCTTATCATGTAAGCCACACCCCTCTTCTTGTAACTCAAGATCAAATTAGGTCTTTTGGCTTCCACTCCACGCTGCTGATTAATACTGGTAGTCCACTAAAACCCCTCTATCTTTTTCAGACAAACTTCTGTCTAACTATGTCCTCCCCAAGTTGTGTTAGGCTTGTACTTTTTTGCACTTTATAACATACACATGAAAATAAAGAGAACATGCAAAACATTCTGACAGTCTAAAGAAAGATATATAGTACTAAGTATATCTTTCAAAAATACACGGGCAGTAGGCTTGAAAAATAAATTGTCACTTAAGCTTACTTTAAAACAAAGTTTACTAAAAGGAAAAAAGACAGACTATAAAGTGTTTTGACAAGACATGTGAAGCCTACAAGAGTCACATGCATCAAATTAACTGCCTATCTTTAAAAAAAAACAAAAAACCACTATCAGCTTTCAAAGATTTCATCAGGAAAAAATCATCCAATAAGGAACTTACCATCCGCTCCACATAAGCAATGATGAGTGTTTGGGTCATGGTTAGGTTGAGCTAGGCAAAAGCAAAAAAAAATTACATATGGATCCAAATTAGTCTCAGTCAGCCAACATTTCAATAAAATAATCTTATACAGCATATACAATTGGGTTTTACCTCTTTGTCTTCTAATATAATCCATGATTTTATGTTCTCCCTCACCAGGAGCACTAGCATCAGATAAAATAACCTGTAAAATAAAATGTACTTAGAACTTATATAATTAATTCATTCTCTTCTTCCCTTTGAAAACTGAATAAAACTAAACTTATACTTTTGCCTGAATTGATCACTTTCTAATAATTCTAATCATTTAAGACCCTGTTAGGAAAGGGTAACTCTAAACTTTTCAGAATTGATGTCATTTTATATTTTAAAAGAAAGGAAACTTACTACATTTGACCTAAATAGACATCAATCAGTAAACATTCTGGCTGAGAATTAGTTTATCAATTTGTTCTGCACTCAAATTATTTTACATTAGGGGGCTTAATGGCATTTCAAGTTACTCAAAGTTATCTCCTCTCTCAGCTTCACTCCTGATTTTTTGGTTTCATAGCAACCCTTCACCAACTGCTTTTTCACCCTAAAGTGCCTCCGACACTGAATCTTTCCTAATTGATAAGTTCCTCCCTAGAACCATTATTTCATAATGGGTCCAGACCACTCATGCTTAACTCTCTTCTGGCTCTACTCTTGACTCTCTAGACTTTTCCAACTTCCCCTTGAATGAGCACCCTACTTCCTTTTGCTTTTTAGCTCTCTTTATAAGTCATCTTCTTCTACTAAGAAGTTTGGGACTATGTTTTCTTTATTTTATTTGTATTTTCAGTACTTATCATAGTACCTGGAATAGAGTAGGCACTTAAAAGATGTTCTATATAGCTAATAATGGTACTCACTTAAAAAAATGATCAGCTCACAAAAATTCCCAGTCTATTTTTAACAACTCCAATAAGGAAGAAAAGTGGATTTGTCTGAAAAGACTGATGCTGATACACGAACTCACTAATCAACTAGGATTTCAATAAGAAATGTACAATGTTCATCCAGTAACATAAAATAAAAACAAAAGTGGAACATACATCTGCAAAAGTATAAGGAATGCTGACATTCAGGATGAATTGAGGCTGGAAAGGAAAGCCAAGAAAAACAAAGAGGGCTTTTAAAAACTACTGGGAGAAAAATAAAATCAAAGAAAGAACATTTTGAGACAGACAGGACTACAGTAACTCCCAAAGGTGAGGAGACAGAGCTGCTCAATTCTAATTTTGTTTCTGTTTCCTCTGCAAAGGATAAATACTTTTACATTCTGAATAAAAGAACAAAAATTAGTACCTAATGTAAATAAGAGGACAGCATCCCTTGATGTATTCACATCACCTGACTTAGATGAACAATCCTAGGATCCTGAAAGAACTGGATGCCAATGTCATTAGAAAGAACAAGAAAAATAGGATAAGAGAAAGACAAATGTCTTAATTTTCAAAAATGAGGATAAAAATGAGGCTAGTGATTTGGACTTCAAATTCTAAAAAGAACTCTAAAAGGGATAATTAAAGAAATGACTGGAGAAAATGAGAAAAAGAGGGGTGATTACAAAGAAGAAGCACATCTTCAATAACTTGCAAGGCTTGCTAAGTCTGATTCCACTTTCTTCTCTGACAGGATTACTAAACTGCAAAATGTGCGCTTGCCAAAAAGACTATTGTATGCAGAACTCACACTGGGGCAGGCAATCACACAGTGGTCAGAAGAATCAATACAAGGACACTCTCAAGGTCTCCCTCAAGAACTGTGGATCTGATGGTGCAACATGGGAGCCACTGGCACAGAACTGCTCAGATCAGAAAGGGTGCTGTGCTCTATGAGCAAAGCAGAACTGAGACAGCACAGAGTAAATATAGGATGTGCAAACTTGGAGTAACCACCCCAAATATTCACAAGGACTATCTGTGCCCAACCTGTGGTAGAGCATTCCGAGCTCATATTGGTTTGATCAGCCACAGTCTAACACACTAAAATTTCACTTTATCATGGTGATGTCATTTTGGTCCTCTTCGAGAATAATGGACAACAACTAGTTCCTTCCACATGACACTTCTTCTTATTCCAGGTCTGTGTCTTTCTTTCAGTTTTTTCTTATTCCTCAAATGCTCTCCCTGTTCATCTCTATCTCTTAGAATTCTAGGATTCCTTCCAGAGTCACCTTAATTGAAAGAGGCTTTTCTAGTTCCCTTGGCTACTACAGCCTTACCCTCTAAGATCACCTTCTACTCTAAGGTTATCTTCCTTTTATTCTTCATGTATTTTGTGTGGTGTTGTTTAGTCATTTTTCAGTCATGTCCAAATCTCTCTGATCCCATTTGGGGTTCTCTTGACAAAAATACTGGAGAGAACTGCCATTTCCTTCTCCAACTCATTTTATAGACGAGGAAATTCAGGCAAATAGTGACTTGCTCAGGGTCACACAACTACTGCGATGATGAATCTTCCTGACTCCAAGCCCACTACTCTATCCACTGTGCCACCTAGCTGCCCATGTACCACCTAACTGTATATAACTTAGTGTACCTGGTTAGACACATGTTGTCTCCCCAATTAGAATGTGAACTTCTTTAGGACAGAAATTTTTTTTTTTGCTTCTCCGCGTAACCCCAGTGCTTAATATGATCCCTGGTACATAGTAAGTACTTAATAAATGCTTATTGATTGATTTTATAATTCTTCTCTCCTTTTTCTATGTGTCCCATTCTTTCACACTACAGCAGCAAACGTGGGTTAGGATTCTCATCTGCCTCTTCAGATCCCTCTTATCTTTTTTTACCTTGGAGTTCTTCTATGTAAAAAAAAATTATGCTGGGTCCCCCTATCTCACAAGCCTGATTCCATGACTGTTTGGTACAGAAGCTTTGATTTGCTCCATTTCTAACCTGCACTGGTTTACTTGCCATTAGACAGCTTGATGGCCCTTTGCTCCTGGCTACTCACCTTTACTGGTGCCAAATTTAGTTCAAACAAAAAAACTTTAATAATAATAATAACTAATGACTAATATTTATATAGTGCCTACTATGAGTCAGGCACTATGCTGAGTACTTTTTAAATACATCATTTCACCTTCAAAACAAGTCTGAGATGTAGGTACTATTACTATGCTATTTACAATTGAGGAAATTGAAGAAATTAACTAAGTAGAGGTTAAGTGACTTGCTCAGGGTCATGGATAGTAAGGGGCTGGCTTTGAGGCTGCATTTGAACTCACGTCTTCCAAACTCCAGGCCCAGTACTCTAATCCACTGCAGTACCAAACTTTCAAATTCAAGCTATCCACCAGCCTCAGCTTTCCTGGTAGCAAGGATTATATGCTTATATAATGTCAAGACTATGTTTTTTTTTAACAAATCATTTTTCTGATAAATGGAGAGGCATTCCCCAAACCCTTTAATTTCTCTTCTAGTAAGAACAACACCCTGAACTTTTATCATAGCTAGTAGTCACTTGGCTATGGAAAAAGTACAAATACATTTTCCATCTGGCTGCATTCCTTTGATCTTTTCCACCATGTCCCCAGGAACCTCTTTATCCTGAAAGATCACATCACTTCTGGTACTCACACTTCATCAGTACCCTCTGCCCCTGGGCCCTTCTGATTGGAGAGCAGAGTAGAGAGTTCTTCCTAAAATATCCAGGTAAGGAGGGCACCCAGGGATGCCATCTTTTCATTTCCTACCTGGTTGAACTCCTTTGGACTTTTTTCCATTTATAGCCCCATACTAGTTACCCTCCTTTCCCCTCCCCCTTTTCTGCTTTTTTTTGTAGGCTGTCTCCTACCAATGGACTGCAAACTCATTGGAGGGAGGGTCTCTCTTTTTAGTATGTGAATCCCCAGGACTCAGCACAGTACCTCAGATCTAGTAGGTACTTCGCAAATGTTTATTGACTAAATGACTGCTGTTGTATAATGAGATACATCTCCACCCTAACAGAAGCTGAAAGTCATTGTAGCCATTGCCACATGACCAACAAATGGAGGACTAGACATTTTCTCCAGTCCTCATGACCTTTCAGACTTCCCCAGAGTAAGAAATATATATTTTAAAAAAAAACAGTTTCAGATGTCTCCATAGTTTAAAAGATCAAGAACCCTAATGAGGTAAAAATCCAATAAGCTAATAGCAGAGTAGGCAATTCCCTAACCTCTAATATATTAATTCAGCATCCTTTCCCCCACCACTCACCACAAGCTAGCCAAGGTGCTTACAACAGAAAACAACTCCTTCCACTCAGCATCAGGGAACACCAAGAGGCAGAAGCTTGCTCTGATTGGAACATCAACATGGGCACACTCTGCACTACTACAGAAAACTCAGAGCACTGAAGAACAGAAGAAAGTGGGCCAGGACACGTGTGGCTGTGTGATGCTTCACTAAGCCTGACAAAAAGAGCTCAGAATACAGATGTGGCCAGTGCCACCCCACCTTGGGACAGAGACTGAGGCAGTGAAACATGAATTGACCAGCATGAAAGGAGACTGAGACAGACCCCAGGGAAGCCACAGTGAAATGGGAAAGAGTGAGAGAATGAACAACAGGGAATAATAAGTGGGGAGAGACTGACATTTTAAACACCTTAAAACTCTGTTACACCTTTCAAATAAACAGATAAACCAAAATGGAAGATATTAAAAGCAGGAGGGGATATGGCATCTACATCAGCTGAAAGAGTTCAGGCATCTATCAATAAATATTATAAGATGAAGGATAATGAATCAATGACTGATAAGACAGAGGAAGCTATGGATTCCCAAGAAAGCATGAAACTGCAGCATAATGTTCCTGAGTGGTTTAAGAGAGAAACAAGAATTGTGAGATCAGATTTATAGTTGCACAACAAAAACAGATGACAGAATAGAAAAACTTGAATTTATGTTAGCAAGTCTCATCAAAGTAACAAAGGAGAAAGTAACTGACTGGAAATGCAAATATATAGAGCTGAATGACAATCTGGAAAAAGAGAAGCAAAAAAGCAGTAATGTGGAAAGAAAACATGATATCCATAACAAGAAAAACATACTGATCTTGAAAACAGGATGTATAGAGACAAATTAGTGGATAACAGTCCTAATACCAAATTCTTTGATAGCCTAGAGCATTGGGCTGAATTTATCAAGATGAAATTCAACAGGGATGAATGGGAAGTCTTATGTTTGAGTACATAAACCAGCTTCACAAGTTAAGAATGGGGCAAGCATGGTTAGATAATATCAATCAGGAGTATATTATTATAATCAAAAAAGTTAATGTGGTCGTAGGCTGCATTATAGGGAGTACCCCTTCCAAAAATAGGGAGATGATAATCTCACTGTACTCTGCTCTTGTCAGACCTCATGTGTAGTCTTGTATTCATTTCTGGGTATCATAGTTAGAAAACAACCAGGATGGTGAAGGCCCTTGAGTCCATGTCAAAAGACAATCTGTTGAAAGAATTAATGATGTTCAGCCTAGAAAGGAGAAGACACTGGAGTATGAGGGGCTGAGAGAAAGCTGATATACCTCTCAAGCATTTGAAATGCTATCATGTGGAACAATTACATTTTTTTGCATGGCCCCAAAGCGCAGAAACATGAGTAATGGGTAGAAATTACAAAGAGGAAAATTTATGCTTGATATGAGGAAAAATCTTCCTAACAATTGGAGTTATAAAGAAGTAGAGTGGCTTGGCTTCAGAATTTGCCCTCCCTGAAGGTCTCTGAGCAGACACTGTAAAACCACTTGCCAATGTTACTGTGAAGATTCCTTTTGTGTATGGCGAGGGCAAGGTGACTGCTAATGTCCATTTCTACTCTCAAATTCTGTGATTCTGTATTATCAGAGGATATGACATTTACTATACATTTCCTGCATTCATTTAAGTATATTAAGTCTAAGTGCAAAGTTTGTTAAGTTCCAACAAGGAAAATCTCAGACTTAGCAACCAAGGAATAAATGTAACATGCTACAGAAACTCATTAAAATCATCTATTAAGCAAAGGAAGGGCTATAATTTGCAATGGTGCACAGGAAAAGTACCGTGGCATATTAGCTCGAGTGCTAAACTTGGAAATAGGAAGACTGGGGTTCAATTCCTGCCTCTGCCACCAGCCATATGGCTGCCTACAAGCAATCATTTAGCCTATCTGAGCCAGTTCCTATAGCTGCAAAATAGGGATAATACCTGTAGTATCTACCTCATAAGGTGCCTGTGAGGCTTAAATGAGACAACAGATGTAGAATACTTTGCAAAACATTTAAAAGTATTGCATAAAACTCATTATTATTACTGG
This sequence comes from Notamacropus eugenii, assembly GCF_028372415.1. NCBI lineage: Eukaryota > Metazoa > Chordata > Mammalia > Diprotodontia > Macropodidae > Notamacropus > Notamacropus eugenii. The sequence goes on along the minus strand of NC_092872.1, from coordinate 597,089,815 downwards.
TGGAGGGAATATTCTTAACAATGAAATAATGGGTTCTAAAAGTAAATATAGTTAAAACAGAGCAACATTCCCAATCTACATTATAATGGAAAATATAATCATGTAGCCATAAATGAAAGTTTGCAAATATATTTTTACTAGTTTGCTATCAAAATGCCTACAAGTTAGGGCAAGTTATGGCAATCAAAGCATAGGTATCTGCTTATGTCAAAATCTAATTAATCTCTATCTTATGGGCTTTTATTATGTCTATAATAATAGGCAACTCTATTATCCTGATGTTTTACTTTACACTGACCTTTAAGGTAATTGTTTTAAATAAATGGGATTATTTAATGGCTCCAAGCAATGATGACAGGATGTTGAAATATGTCTCTAGAGAGAAATTTAAACTGTCACTCATTGTAGAAATTCTGACCTTTCCAATAAAAAAGCACTCTAACTTACCCATCTAAACATCCATTTATAGCAACTACATATAAGCTTTATTTTTCTTCTGACATTATTTAAATGTTAGGGAAGAAGTGGGGAGAGAATACGCATGTACAAACAAATTCTCTCTCTCTCTCTGTTCAACACACACACACACACACACACACACACACACACACACACACACACACACACACACACACGAGTTTTTTTCTCTCTATTCAATACCACCAAAGTTCAGACAAATACAATCACCCCAATCTTGATTCAAGTACCAAAACATGAAACTTACTGTCAAATTTTTCCACCCAGGGTCATTATTTAAACGATCAGCAATGTAATATCGAAGGCATTTAGCAAGATTGTCCATGAATTCAGTTCCCTAAAAGAGACAGAAGAAAATATGTTAATCTGTCATTTTAGAGTTAGCAATAGCTAGAAAAGTACAGGACTACTTACTGGTGTAATACAATTGCTGTCAAATCTTTCTTTGATCTCTTCTGGAGGAAGAAAGCCACCTGGGGAAGAGAAATATTTTGTTCTCACATTAAAAAACTGGTACAAACAAATGAATGATTAACAAAATATTAAAGTAAAGAACAAAATGTACAACCCAAAGAAACTGAACACCTTCATCTCAACTCACAATGACCATTTTAAAAAGAAAAGCTCCACCAAAGAGATTAATAGCTTTGACAAGACTACATTAAAATATATAGTACACAAAAAAATTTAAAGATTTAATAACATCAATAAAGCCTTCATGTTGTGTAAATAAAATTATGCATATTGCTTAAGGGGCATGTACCTACATGCTATAAACATTACATTCAGATAAATGCACACTGCCAAGCAAATATGAAAAGCTGATTTAATCACAAGTTAATAATTTTGTCTGAATATACCATTTCTTTGCTTCCTGAGGTAACTGGAGTTAAGAGACTTGTCCAGGGTGGCACAGCTACTAAGTGTCTGAGACTGGATTTGAACTCAGAACCTCCTGACTTCAGGGCTAGTGCACTCTAACCACTGTGACACCTGGCTTCCCAAATATATTGTTTCTTTTTGTCCTTTTCTGATTGATATTTTCTCTCTGCACTATGGATCAGCTCTCTCTCAAATTTTTATTACAAGGCTTAATTCATGTTATTTTTAAAAACAAATGTAACCACGTAACATAAAGACAACAAATATATCAATAAAATCAAAAGACTGCCACATACATAAATAGGCTAAGTGGGAAACAATACTCCAGCAAAGCTGACATACAATTTAATATAAAGAAAACTGAAACATAAGATACAAATTTTTTAAATAAATACTGACTGGCACAGTTCTATGTTATATAAGTAAGGAAGAATCCAAAACAAGAGTTCAGAATTATTTTAGAGGTTTCAAAGTTTACTGGTGTTAGCACATTCATTTCCTCTAAGTTACTGGCCTGAATTTCTAATTCATTAGGTAGCAGAACCAACAACAGCACACCCTTAGTTACACACACACACACACACACACACACACACACTTTTTTAAAAATAGGGTAAATCATTGTGGCTGGTGATAATCTGCACAAAGAACAACTTGGAATAGGGAGGAATTTAAAATATTCATTCGATACAGAGGCAGATTCTTCTTTACACCACAAAGAAAGACTACGATTTACCAAAGCTTCTCAACAAACCAAAATCAGATCATAGTATGTCAACAAGTGCTCTGTTTCTAACTTAACAGTGAACTACAACGAAAAATAAGGTAGAGAAAATAAATGACATGAGAGATTTTCAACAGGCTTAAAAGAGAAAGCAATACAACTTGTTCCCAAAGGCCAAATATGACTCTGAGGTGCTTCAAGTTTATCCTTTGATAAACTTAAGGAAAAATATTTTCTTGTTAAGAATTAGTAAACCCTCTTATGAGTAAACAGCTAAAAGAAAAATGAAATTTAACAAAAAAGTTTTAACCTTTTGACAGTATTTCTTCCCTGACTCGTTGCTTTTCTATAGTTGCTTCCATTCCTTCCTTTGATGCTCTAAACCTCCTGGAACGCTGCTGGTTCATTTTAGCACGTGGAGCCTGAAAGCAAAAATGATTGCAGCTTATAACACAGTTAGCATATTACTAAGTGCCAGGAACTTATCTGGGTAATAGAGATTCAAAGAGAAAGACCAGGAAAATATGCGCATAAAGATTACGAAGTAGCCCCTGCTTTCAAGAAGCTCTATTCTGTCAGGGAAGACAAGACGCATATGTATGTGAAAATACATACACACACACACATATAAACACATTAATACAAGATAATTTTATTTTTTAAGTTGCAAGAAATTATCATCTGGGGAGATCAGGAACGTCTGCATGTAAAATATACCAGATGCAGAGCTAAGTGCAAGGTGCATTTCAAGCAGAGAGAAGGGAGGAGTGGGGACGTACACTGGGAACAGAAGGACAACTTGGCTGGATCAAACAGTATATGAAGGGGAATAACATATAATTAGCCTGGAAATTACAGATGGGAGGCCACATTGTTAAAGGTTTTCATTTGACTCTAGATGTAATACAAAGCCAAGGCATAGTTTCTTGAAAAGAGGAATGTCATGGTCAGACCTGTGTTTTAAGAAAATCACTCTTACCAGTTGTGTGGAGGATAGATTGAAAGAGGAAAGATTTCAGAGACCACTTAGGGTACCTAACGCTATAGTCCAGCGAAGAAGGGATGAGAATTTGAAATAGGGTGGTGGCTGTATCAGTAGAGGAGAAAGACTTGAGAGACACAGTGGAGGAAGACATCACAAGATTTGGCAACTGACTGGGTATGTGGGAAAGGAAGAGTAAATAATGAAGGATAAAAACAGTGTTGTAAATGGAAATGACTAGAAAAGAGATAAAGCACTAAACAGAAATAGTATAGTCAGAAAGAGGGAGGAAAGACAAGAAAAATATTTTAGTTTATAAACATTATATATGACATGGAAGGAGAAAGATAAGATATATTCAATAATTCTAATACTTGACAAATTTTCTATTAATAGAATATACCGCTTAAAATTATAAATCACAAATCCCATAGCTTAACTGAGAACCTAAAAAATGAATTCAGGGAGGTGGATAATAGTTCTATGACTCAAAAGTGATTATCTACTTTGTCAAGGTGCCTCTAAGGGATCTCCTGAAAGACAACCAGCTTTGGAATAAGTAAGACCTGTGTTTAGGTCTTGTCCAAAAGTCGCAGGTCCAGACCAAAACAAAAGAAACCACAAAAGGTCCACAGCCAGACTCAGTGATACTTATATTTATAAGATTAAAGTACTATGAGAGTTCTACAGAGGAAAAGACACAGACATCACTTCTAGTTGTGGGGTTATCAGAGAATGCTTAATGGAATTAGGCTATGATGCAAAAACAAAATTTCAACAGGCAGAGATTTTATTTTTGTTTGTTGGAAGGAGATTCTATGCAGAAAGAAAATAAGAGTCCAAGATGATGCTGCAAGGTATCCCAAACCTCAAAAAAGCAGAACAAACACCTTCTGCAGGTTTAGATGTAATTCCACCTAAGCTAACTACCTCTCTGGTAATTCCTAGCTACCCTAACTGCCTATATCCAGTTTTATAATTAGTATTTCACCCTTTCAAGATGGAAGAATATTAGAAAAATGGAACAGGAAGCCACAAAATTTTGAAGCAAAAGCATAGAAAAATATGTAGTATATAAGCCTGAGTTCATCAAATTCAACTTTGAGATGAACAATCTGTATTCTAGCACTAAGAGAATTCTGACTAAGTGACTTAGGATGTGCAGCACATTTTGGGGGCCTTAAGCTTCCTTATCTGTAAAATTTCCCAAGTCCCTTTCAGCTCCAAAATTCTATGTTTCATAAATATAGTAACCCAATACTGAGAAACTCTCCACTTTCTTGAAGAACCAGAGGAAAACTAATAATATAGTAGAAACAAGTCTTTTCATATTCAGGAAATGTTCCAGACATATCCAAAAGAAAGATAGTCATAAACCAACTTATTCAGAATGTCTTCAACTTGACCTTATCATCTGTTTCAAGAATTTCTATTTAATGCTGATGAACTAGTGCTTCATGGAGATGTACCATTATAATACATTATTTCTGGACCTGTATTAATGGTCAGGGCCCTGCCGCTACTCCATTTCTGGAATCCCTCTCTGACCATTCTCTTAATCCTGGGCCCTTTCTAGTATATGTAAGCCCAAACTTGGACAACAAAATAAATCCCCATATGATAAATGCTAAATTATAATACTGTCTACTAACTGGTACTGTCAGTTGAGTTTAACAACAAAACGTAATGATGCTTTCATTAAGTACCATAATAAAGGGTTAGGTAGTGTGAAGAAAAAGCATACTCTAGAAGTCGTCAAATCAATATGAAATGGACTACATAATAGAAGATAAAATATTTCCTGTTCTCCTTTTTGCCTTACTCAAGATAAAAATTAATTACAATGTAATTTAAAAAGGTGAACTATAATTTTTTTTTTTACTTTAGCCAAGTATTTTTATTTAGTAAACAGAACTTAGAAGGTATTTGATAATTCTCACTTATAAGCAGTCGGGACTCTCAAAACCAAAATTACACTAGCCCTAAGGAGCAGATAAGGAATGACACTGAAACCACAAAATAAAACTAACGAGGAAGCTATCAATAGTTACACTGGCCTTTTTCACATGTGTAATTTTTATTATGCTTATTTACATAATTTTTCAATCTGTCCTGACTTTAGGTAATTGGTATCAATATACAAAAGCGATAACTTATAGTGGCCTTGGGCTTTTAAGTACTCAAAAAAAAAAATCCCCATTAAACAAAGAACCAAGACTACCCCCTTCCCCAACTGATGCTTTCTAGCTCTTAACCCATGGGTAAAGGTCAGTATTTAAGTCTGCTTTTAATCTAGACATTAGCAATGTATCAGTGAATGAATGAAATTGTTTTAATACTTACTACTCCATCTATTGCCATGTAGAGAAGTCGTCTTGGTCTTACTATATTGAAGAGTCTATCAATATATTCAAAAATTGCAACCATCATTTCATCTTCATTTTTTGGTGCTGGTCTGTAATTTAAAGCAAATTAAATAATATTCCTATCATACTTATATGTTATAACATCTTATATCATATAGAAATAATCTTATATAGAGATGTCTTATAATGACAAAATAGATCATCTACATAACACTGCAAAAAGTGTGAGTAAGAAGCAAGGTGAATTAGAGATCTTAAGAAAAGGAAAAAAATTTTCCTCATAAGTATCACTGATACTTCATGACATAACATAAGACTCAAGACTGAAATATGGCTCTGGAAGATTACAACTTTCGCAAAATAAAGACATTTCAAAAGAAGGGGGATTTATAGAACTGCAAATTAAAATATGCTCATGCAAGGAAATCAAGGAACTAAAAGGAGCAGAAGGACAACAGTGGAGAACATTTAGGTGAAGACTGAGAGAAACAAAATCATATGGTTTTATTAAGTACCATAATAAAGGATTATGAGTCACAGGATCATATCATAGTCAACAAAAAGAAGTAGTAGATGAGTTTAAGAAAATAATTCACAAGTGTAGGACAAAGCCATGCTTCGACAATGAGAGAAATGAGAGGAGACTAATTTTTGGACATCTGCTTAAATTCATTCCTTGCCAAAAGTAGAGTGGCTAATTATTTCTTGGCTTGTCTAAGCAATACCTCTATTTCTTCTCTCCCTACACTCTCAGTGATAACAACTCCCACAGGTTCAATTATCTCTATGCAAATGACTCAGATCTTGTCTAACACCTTAAAACATCTCAAAACCAGCTCTCAATCAACACTTGCCTACTGGACATTCCCATTAGATGTCTTGTAGGTACTTAAACTTCATCTGTCCAAAAGAGAACTAATTGATTATCTTTCCTCCCGCCCCTCTTCCAAACTTTCCCATTTCTCTCAAGGCCAAGAACATAGTTCGTTATGCAGATTCAAAAACCTCAGTCATCCTTGACTTCTCACTCTCCCACAAACCTCCCCAAGCAACCAGTTACCATGTCTTATTGATTCTGCTTTTACATCTCTCCTACTGATCTCCTTTCTTTCTACTCAGAGTTAGCACTTTAGTACCTATATTACTTCAATAGATTCTAAATTGGTCTCCAAGACCCTAGTCTCTCCTCATCTTTCATGCATTAATCAAAGTAATATTCCTAATATACAGGTTTGACTAACTACTCCCCTGATGAAAAAGCTCCTGTGTCTACTCACTGGTACTAAAATAAAAAACAAATTCCATTGTTTGTCACCAAAAATTCTTTGTTTCTTGCACTGACACATTCTTCCAGATTATTGTTATTGTTCAGTCGTTTAAGTTATGTCTGACTCTTCATGACTCAATTTGGGGTTTTCTTGGCAAGGATACTAGAGTGGTTTGCCATTTTTTTCTCCAGCTCTTTTAAAGTTGAGGAATTGAGGGAAACAGGGTTAAGTGACTTGCCCAAGGTCACACAGCTAATAAGTGTCTGAAACCAGATATGAACTCAGGAAAATGTCTTCCTGACTACAGGAAGGTCTATACAGGTCTATCACTTTAACCACTGTGCCACTTAGCTGTCCCAGATTTAGTCAATATTAATTTCCAGCCAAATTGGTCTTCTAACTGTCCCTAACACAAAACCTCAGTCTATCAGAATTCCAGTTCAAGTACTGCTTCCTTTACAGAAACGATCTTAATTTCCCTGAAATTACCACTTATACTCTGTATATTGCTTTGTATTTACTGATATGTATTCATGATGTTTCCCCTAATAAAATGTTAAGTTCTTTGGTTTTTGTATCCCTAGCATCTAGCACACGGAAAGTATTAAATAAATGTTTACCAATGAGTCGTAAAAAGGTAGAGAAACCAAAAGAAGGAAACCAGAAACAGGTTTCTCTGAAAAATGGAGAAACTGATGACAAAATGGAAACAATGAGCACCTAGAGGAAGCATGATCATGCCATCTTACAATCTGTGATAAAGGAGAAGAAATCTCAGAACACAGTCTGACAGACAACCTAAATTTTTGGAAAGCTGATTTCTAAAAGTTTAGAGAATGACTAGGTAAGATTCCTTGGCCTAAAATTCTACAGGGGAAGTAATCTCAACAGAAATAAATGAAATGAACATCCAAAGAGAAATAATACTAATGAAGAGGAAGAGGATAAGCTGTCTAAAGAGGTGATGTCCACAAAGAATTAATCAACTAACTTAAAATTGTACAAAATATGGAAATAAAAACAGGTAATGGAGAATGAATACAAAAATGTGGCATGAGGCCATAAGAAAAATGTCAGGAGTGCCAAAGCTGAGAATGAACTTGCATGGGCACAGAAAATCAAAGCCAACAGGGGCATATTTTAGTTATATTAAGAAAAGGGGAATGAAAGAAGGCATGACACTCAAGGAGGATAAGATGATAATGACAAAAAAGAGAGCTACTCAACACTAAGTTTGAATCTGTTTTCTGTCAAAGAGAATAACCTTTAGATTAGGAAATCCACAAAAAGCTAAAAAGTGAAAGTATCCTAGCAGTCTTTGATAAGTTCAAACTACCAGGCCTAGACAAACCAAGTGCCAGTCAACAAAACAAAAACAAAAACAAACAAACAAACAAAAAAAACCACCACAGAAACAAAAGAAAAAAAATCTGGCAGATGTGACTAATGAAACCCTACCAAGGCCTACCTTTCAAAGAAGATTCTACTACAAACCAAAGGGAAAATGAGATTAACTTTGAAAAATCTGTAACATATCACTAAAAGAATAGTTTGTGAATATGTGTAAAAGTAAGCAATGACCAAAAAAAGCCAAGAGGGCTTCATGGAAATCAGGTGTCATGTAACTTTTCTGATGAGTTTATTGGACTGGTAGACCAAGGGACTATTATATGTACATACACACACATACACACACACACACACACACACACACATCCATCCATCCATCCATACATACATACATATAGCTTTTCTATGATTTAGCAATTCATTTTACAAATGTTTTTATATTACTCATGTAGACAATATGAAAGCAAGGCAATAGTATGGCTACATGCACATGAAACTTGGTAAATGACTAGACCTAAAGTACAGCCATTAAATGGTTCACTGTCAACTTCTAAGCTGTCTAATGACTATACTCACCAGGAAGTAGTACTTGACTCTAAGCTGATTATCACGCTTACAAATGATTTGAGAATAGGCATGGTTGTCATGCTTGTCAAATTTGTGATAACAAAAAGTTAGGAGGAAAAGCTACCATACTAGATAACACAGTGAAGGTCCAAAAACTCTTAAGAGACTAGAAAACCAGGCCTAATTTAATAAGATATACATTTATTTCTGTTAAACTTCCAAGTCTCACGCTTGAATTAAAAAAATCAATTTTACAACTATAATATAAGGGAGACATGGCTACAGAGTTTGTTTTGTAAAAGATTTGGAGGGTCAACTGCAAATTTAATGTGTCATTACTTGGCAGCCAAAATAACATAATACGATGACAGGCTGCGTTAAGATAAGCCTGCTGTCCAAGACTAAAGAGGTGACATAGTCTCATTATACTTTGTCCTAGTCAAAACCCATTTGGAACATTACGGTCAATTCAGGATGCTACAATTTATAAAGGATAAGCTGAAAGTATGCAGAGGATGGAAGAAATAATGACAGAGGAGTTCAAGATCTTCCCAGAGGGTGGAACCAGGAACAATGGGTAGAAGTTACAAAGAGGAAGATTTAGACTTGTCCAAGAAAAAAAATTTCCTGATGACTAGTATGATCTGTAAGGTTACCTCAGGAGATAATAAGCTTCCCTTCACTGGAGATCTTTAAGCAAAGCCTGAGGAACTACTTGCTGCTATGTTATAGAAGGGATTTTTATTAAAATACAGATTGGTCTAGATAGCCTCTGGGGTCCCCTTTCAACTCTGAAATTCCACAATTACTTACTTGTCTTCAGGGTGTGTACAAGGATGGATGATTCCATTCATATCCAAATATAGATTATCAAACTCCACTTCATTTGGATTAGGTTTACTGGTATCAACTGGGATCTTGACGCCATTGCATTCTTTGGGCTATAAGAAAGTAATTTACAAGTTTTATTTACAACTCTAAAAAATTATTTAGATCCAAGGCTAAGTAGAGATTTATAACTTGTTTCTGAAAGCAACATGTTTGATGACAGAAAGTAAAGCAACATAAAATAAGATTTTAATCACTAGATAAGAATAATTACTTAAGTTAGGAAAGCTGAATCTATTAAGTTTGTGTCCTATCAAAAAAGAGATGCATTTTTCTATTGTTTAGCATAGATTCTTTACAACTGAGAAAGAAGCAGGTTTTATATGCTATATAATTTCAAAAGTTCACTTAACTGATGCAAAATGTAGTAAGGGATTAACAAAACAATATACACAGAGACTTTCAACTAATCAGCCAACAAGGATAACCATCTACTATGTAGCAGGTAATAAGCAAGGCACCAGGGGACACAAAAACAAACAATGACATAGCCTCTGCTCTCAAGGCACTTAAATTTTCTATCATGTGAGACAACACATACATATAAGTACATACAAAATAGACACAATGTAACCAAGGAAGAAGGGTACTTGCAGTTGAGGGGAATCGGAAAAAGATTCATGTAGAAGGTGCTGCTTAAGTCAAGTCTTGAAATAAGCATGGGATTCTATGGAGTGAAAGTGAGAAGGGAGTGCATTCCAGACAAGAGGGGTGGCCAATTCAAAGGTACAGAGACTGGAAATGGAAAGGTATGACCAATTTGGCTAGATCAGAATCTAGGAAGAGTAGTATAACAGTGTAAAGGATTTTAAAAGCTAGGCTGAAGCTTATATTTAAGCCTAGAGTCAAGAAGACATTAGAGTTTGCTGAAGAGAGGAATAACTGTCAGGTCTGTGCTTAGGAAAATCACTTGCAGCTGTTGTACATGATGGAATGGAGTGGAGGGTGTGGAAAAATCTAAGACAAAGAGACCAATTAGGAAGCAGTTGCAAAGTCCACACAAGAGGTGATGAGACCTGGACTAAAGTACCTGAGTTGTGGAAATAAAAAAACAAGTTATCAACTGACCAGGTAAGTGGCATATATAAAACTGCAAAACTGGGAGACTAGAAAAACAGTGATGGTCTTAATAGAAATAGAGAATTTTGGTATAGAAGTGCGAGAAAAGATGAGTCCAGCTTTAGATATACTGAGTTTGAGATGTTTAAGAAATACCCAAGTCAAAATGTCAAACAGGATGACAGAGTAGAAGTTCAAGAGAGAGACTAGGGCTAAATATAAAGACCTAGGAGTAATTAGCACAAAAATTAAAACAATCTTCAGGAAGTGATGAGAGAAGAGAGAAGCTATAAGAAGAGAAGAGGACCCAGGACAGAGTCTTGGGGTATATCCAAAGTTAAGCTATAATATGGATGAAAAAGCAAAAAAGACTGAGAGAACCAACAGGGTATAGAAGAGGGAAAAGTAATGTTACGAAAATTCCCAACAATGATGGAAAAAACATTATCACTCACTCAGTGTAACATGTCAAATACTAGGTTTAATTTTTACATTTTGTTTTGTCAATTACATATAAACAAAAAATTTTAACATTCATTTCTTAAAAACGTTGAGTTCCATATTCTCTCCTATCCCTCTCTTCTCTTCCTCCTCCCTTAAATGGCATGCAGTTTTATACAGATTATACACGTATTCATACAAAACATTTCCATATTCCACGTTGCAAAAGAAGACAAAGACAAAAAAAAACACAAAAACAAAAACCCGAGAATAAAGAAAGTTTTAAAAATATGCTTCAGTCTCCATTCAGACCCCATCAGTTCTTTCTCTGGAGATGGATAGCATGTTATAATCTTTCAGAACTGTCTCTGATCACAGCATTGCTGAGAATAGCTAAGTTGCTGTTAATAATTCTACAATACTGTTATTACTATGTACAATGTTCTTCTGGCTCTGCTCATTTTATTTTGCATCAGTTCAAGTAAGTCATCTTAGGTTTTTCTGAAAGAATGATGCTCATCATTTCTTAAAACACAGTATTCCATCACAACCATACACAACCACTTCCTAATTGATGGGGATCCCCTCAATTTCCAGTTCTTTATCAAAGGAAAAAAAAGGCTGCTACAAATATTTTTTGTATATATAAGTCCCTTTCCTTTTTTTTTTTTAAATCTCTTTGGGATATAGATTTAATAGTGCTATTGTGAGGTCAGATGGTAAGCAGTTTTATAGCCCTTTGGACAGTTACAAACTGCTCTCCAGAAGGCTAGATCAGTTCATAAATTGACCAAAAATGAATCTGTTGCTGTTGTTGTCTTTTCAGTCATGTCTGACTTCATGATCTCTTGTGGGATTTTCTTGACAGATATTGGAGTAGTTAGGCATTTCCTTTTTCAACTCACTTTGCAGATGGGCAAGTGAAGGAGACAATGGTTAAGTGACTTACTCAGGGCCATATAGCTAGTAAGTATCGAGACCAAATTTGAACTCTTGGCACTCTATCCATTGCACCACTAATCTGCCCCAGGTGTACACCTATTTTTTACCAAGCTTCTTTTCATTTTTTCCTGCCAATTTTTGTAAATAATGAATTCATGTCCCAAAATCTTAGATCTCTGGGTTGTCAAACACTAGATTACTATGGTCATGTACTGCTGTTTATAGTGTATCTGATCTATTCCATTGACCCACTACTCTACTTCTTGGCCAGTATCATATTGTTTTGATGTTTACCTCTTTGTCATACAATTTGAGACCTGGTACTGCCAAGCCACCTCCCTTCACACTTTTTTCCCACATATTCCCTTAATATTCCTGAACTTTTATTTTTCCATACGAATTGTTAGCATTTTTTCTAGCTCTACAAAATAAATTTTTGGTCATCTAATTGTTATGGCACTAAATATGTAAATTAATTTAGATAGAATTGTCATAAACAATATTTTTCCAGTACTTTAGATTATGACTTTATTTGTGTGAAAAGTATTTTGTAATTGTGTTCATATAGTTTCTGGGTTTGTCTTGGCGGGGAGCCTTATTTTATACTGTCTGCAGTTATTTTAAATGGAATTTCTCAATCGCTTGCTGCTGGACTTTGTTGGTAATACACAGAAATGCTGATGATTAATGTGGGTCTATTTTATATCCTGCAACTTTGTTGAAATTATTGTTTCAACTAGTTTGTAGTTGATTTTATATGATTCTCTAAATATGCGATTAAATCATCTGCAAAAAGTGATAGTTTACTTATTGCCTAATTTAATTCCTTCATTTTCTTTTTCTTGTCTTGTTGCTACAGCCAGCATTTCTAGGAAAATATTAGATAGCAGAGGTGTTAATGAGTATCTTTGTTTCACCCCAGATCTTACTGGAAAAGCTTCTAGCTTATCTTTACTACAGATAATGCTTGCTAGTTTTCGATAATGCTTAATGGTTTTACATAGATGCTATTTATTACAAGGAAAGCTCCATTTATTTCTATATTTTCTTGCATTTTTAATAGGAATGTTGTACTGTCAAAACCTTTTTTGCATTTATTAAGATAATCATATGATTTCTGTTGATTCTGTTATTCATACGGTAAATTATATACTGATAGTTCTAATACTAAACCAATCTTTCATTGCTGATATGAATCCTACCTGGTTATAGTGCATAATCTCTTTAATCCATTGCTGTAATCTCCTTGCTAGTATTTTATTTAAACTTTTTTGCATCAATATTCATTGGGGAAATTGGTCTATAGTTTTCTTTCTCTGTTTTTGCTCTTCCTGGTTTAGGTACTAGCACCATATGTGTGTGATAAAAGTTATTTAGCAGGACTCCTTCTTTGCCTGTCCAATTAGTTTATATAATATTGGAGTTAATTGTTCATTAAATGTTCGATAGGATTTACTTATGAATCCATCTGGTCCTGGGAATTTTTTCTTAGGGGGCTTATTTATGGCTTGGTCAATTTTTTTTTCTAGGACAAGGTTTCTTAAGTATTCTATTTCCTGTTCTGTTAATCCAGAAATTTGATATTTTTGTAAATATTCATTTCATTTAGACTGTCAGATGTGTTGATATATAATTGAGCAAAATAGCTCCTAATATTAGCTTTGATTTCATCATCAATGGTAGTAAATTCACCCTTTTCATTTTTGATACTGGTAATTTGTTTTTAATTTTTTATGTGGTCAGTTTTTATGAAGGTTTCATGTGTAGCTGAGAATAAAACATACTATTTTCTATTTCTGTATTTCCATTCAATTTTTTCCAGAGGTCTGTCATATCTTACTTTTCTAAAAAAATTCTAATCATCTTTTTGACTTTTCTTATTTTATGGTTAGATTTATCGAGTTCTAAGAGGGGAATGTTGAGGTTTCCCACTAGTATAGTTTTACTGTTTACTATTTATTTTTATTTAACTTTTTATTTAAGAATTTAGATCCTATGCCATTTGGTACGTATGTTTAGAATTGGTATGATTTCATTATCAATAATACCTTTTGAAACAAAATGTAGTTTCCTTGTTTATCTTTTAATTAGGTCTATTTTTTTGTTTTTGCTTTGTCTGAGATCATCATGGTTACCCCTGCTCTCGTTACCTCAGCTGAAGCTTAACAGATTCCACTTTAGCCCCTTAATTTTATTCTGTGATTCTGTGTGCTGCTAGATGACGCAATGGATAGAACATTGGGCCTGGAATCAGGGAGACTCATCTTCAGAGTTCAAATTCAGTCTCAGACAACTTACTAGCTGTGTGACTTTGAGCAAGTCACTTAATTCTGTCAGCCTCAGTTCTCCACCTGTAAAATGAGCTGGAGAATGAAACAGCAAACCACTCCAGTATCTTCGCCAAGAAAACTCTCAAAAATGGATTCACAAAGAGTCAGACATTACTGAAACTAACTGAACCACAAGCAACAAAAAGTGTGTCTATTTCAAGTGTGTTTCTTGTAAACAATATATTGTTGGATTCTGATTTTTAATCCATTCTGCTATCTGCTTCCCTTTTTTGGGTGAGTTCATCCCATTCAGAGTTATGATTAAATGTGTATTTCTCTCCAGCCTATTTTGCCTATTTCTTCTCTCTCACTTTTTACCCCCTCCCTCCTCAAAAGTCTGTTTTGTTTCTAACCACTACCTCTCTTAATCCACCCTTCCTTCAGTCAAGCTCCCTCCTCTTCTTGTCTCCTTTTCCCCTCCTACTTCCCTGTAGGGTAAGATAGACTTCAATACCCAAGTGACTGTATATGTTATTCCCTCTCTGAGTCAATTTTGATCAGAGTAAAATTCAAGCAATTATCATCACTCCCGGCCCCCATCCTCTCCACTGTAAAAGGTCTTCCTTCATGCCTTGTAATACATGAGATAATTTTTCACATTCTTCCTCTTTCTCCTTCCCCCTTTTCCCAGTGCATCCCTCTTTTTCACCCCTCAATTTAAATTATTTTTAAAAATCATCCCATCATATGCAACATATCCATGCCCTCTCAGTTCATGAACACTCATTATAACTGCCCTAACGATGATAGAAGTTATGAGTTGTAAGTATTGCCTTCTCATATAGGAATGTATACAATTTAACCCTACTGAATCCTCAAAATTTCTCATCATATCTGGTCTTTTCATCAGTAATGCTTAAAAGTCTACTATTCCATTGAATATCCCTCTTTCCCCTCTGAAGAATTAAACTCCATTTTGCTGGGTAGGTGATTCTTGGCTGTAATCCTAGCTCCTTTGTCTTCCAGGCTATCATATTTCAAGCCCTTCAGTCCTTTAATGTAGAAATTGCTAAATCTAATGATACTGATTGTGGCTCCGCAATATCTGAACTGTTTCTTGAATATTTTCTTCTTGATCTGGGAGCTCTGGAATTTAGCTATAATATTCCTGAGAGTTTTCATTGTGAGAATTCTTACAGGACAAAATTGTATTTTGTCCTCTAGTTCTAAAATATCAAGTCAATTTTCCTTGATAATTTCTTGAAATATGATGTCTAGGTTCTTTTTGTGATCATGGCTTTCAGGTAGTCCAAGAATTCTTAAATTATCTTTCCTTAACATATTTTCCGGTCAGTTGTTTCTCAATGAGATATTTCCTCTTTTCTTGTATTTTTTCATTCTTTTGTTTTATTGTTTCTTGGTATCTCATGGAATCATTATCTTCCTCATGCTCAATTTTAATTTTTAAGGAACATTTTCCTTCAGTGAGCTTTTTGTATTTCTTTTTCCATTTGGCCAGTTCTGCTTTTCAAAGGGTTCTTCTCTTCCATGGCTTTGCTTCTTTTATCACTTAGCCAATTCTGTTCTTTGAGGTATTATTTTCTTCAGCATTTTTCTTGTGCTTCCTTTACCAAGCTGTTGACTTTCTTTTCATAATTTCCCTGCATCACTAATGTCTTTTCCTAATTTTTCCTCTACCTCTCTTACTTGATTTTTAAAATCCTCTTTTGAACTCTTTTAGGAATTCTTATTGGGCCTATGATAATTCACATTTTTCTCTGAGGCTTTACTGTAACTGTAGCTATTTTGACTTCACTATCTTCTCAGTTTGTGCCTTGATCTTCCCTGTCACCACAGTAAGTTTCCATGGTCAGGATCCTTTTCTGTTGTTTGCACATTTATTTCTAACCTATTTCTTGACTTTTAATTTTATGTTAAAGTTGGGCTCTGCTCCTGTACAGGTCTGTCTTGTTATTTTTCGAAGGTAGGAGGTGGAGGGTGAGAAGGACAGATGGACACACCAGTCCTATAGGTTAGAAGATCATCCAAGACTACTGTGATCTGAGGAGAGGTATAGCCACTGCTCTCCTGACCTGTGTTCTGGTCTTTAATAAGGAAGGGACCTGGAAGGGACCTTGTGCTCTGAAACCCACAGCCCATAAAATACCTGTAAAGAAGAACTCCCAACAAATTCTGGAGCAGCAGAAGCCACAGAACAACGGAGCAGAAGAGATTCCTGTTCCAGAGAGACCTGAAAAACAGGCCCAAAAGGTCCATCGTGCACTGGACCCAGAGCAGAGCCCAGCCCTGCCTTGGCTGCGTGGCACCGAGAGGAGCAGATCCCAGCAGGCTGCAGGGACAGAATCTCCAGCCGCAGCGCAGGTCCCTCCACCCACAGGCGCAAAGGTCAGTGAGAGAGTCTTTTTGGCTTGTTGAGAGGGGAGCGGGGTGTCCCCATAACCCAGACTCCTTCAGGAGGCAGCAGCGGAGGCAGCAGAGGACAAGGGCTCCCAAAACAGGCAGGAGCTCGGTTCCATTGTCCAAGGTCTCTGCATAAACCCCCTGAGGTGTGGCGGCCCTGCCTCCACCTGAGCACAATCTCACACTGACTAGCAGCCCCGCCCCCAACGAAAGCCCTGAGGCTGGGAAGCAGCATTTGAATCTCAGACCCCAAGCAATGGCTGGGCAGATCTGGAGGCTTGGTGGGTGTGGAGAGGAAATTCAGAAGTCAAGTCACTGGGTGGGAAAATGCCCAGAAAAGGGAAAAAAAATAGGACCACAGAAGGCTACTTTCTTGGTGAACAAATATCTCCTCCCTTCCTTTTTGATGAGGAAGAACAATGCTTACCATCAGGGAAAGACATAAACGTCAAGGCTTCTGTATCCCAAACATACATAATTAATATTCAATGGGCTCAGGCCATGGAGGAGCTCAAAAAGGATTTTGAAAATCAAGTTAGAGAGATGGAGGAAAAACTGGGAAGAGAAATGAGAAAGATGCAAGAAAATCATGAAAAGCAGGTCAACACCTTGATAAAGGAGACCCCAAAAAATGCTGAAGAAAATAACACCTTGAAAAATAGCCTAACTCAATTGGCAAAAAGAGGTTCAAAAGGCCAATGAGGAGAAGAATGCTTTAAAAAGCAGAATGGAAAAGGAGGTTCAAAAGCTCACTGAAGAAAACAGTTCTTTCAAAATTAGAATGGAACAGATGGAGGCTAATGACTTTATGAGAAACCAAGAAATCACAAAACAAAACCAAAAGAATGACAAAATGGAAGGTAATGTGAAATATCTCATTGGAAAAACAACTGACCTGGAAAATAGATCCAGGAGAGACAATTTAAAAATTATGGGACTACCTGAAAGCTATGATCAAAAGAGCCTAGACATCATCTTTCATGAAATTATCAAGGAAAACTGCCCTGATATTATAGATGCAGAGGGCAAAATAAGTATTCAAGGAATCCACTGATCACCACCTGAAAGAGATCCAAAAAGAGAAACTCCTAGGAATATTGTGGCCAAATTCCAGGGTTCCCTGGTCAAGGAGAAAATATTGCAAGCAGCTAGAAAGAAACAATTCAAGTATTGTGGAAACACAATCAGGATAACACAAGATTTAGCTTCTACATTAAGGGAGAGAAGGGTGTGGAATATGATATTCCAGAAGTCAAAGGAACCAGGACTAAAACCAAGAATCACCTACCCAACAAAACTGAGTATAATACTTCAGGGGGAAAAAATGGTCTTTCAAGGAAATAGAGGACTTTCAAGCATCCTTGATGAAAAGACCAGAGCTGAAAAGAAAATCTGACTTTCAAACGCAAGAGTGAAGAGAAGCATGGAAAGGTAAACAACAAAGAGAAGTCATAAGGGACTTTACTAAAGGTGAACTGTTTACATTCCTACATGGAAAGACAATATTTGTAACTCTTGAAACTTTTCAGTATCTGGGTAGTTGGTGGGATTACATACACACATACACACACACACACAGAACACAGAGTGAATGGAATAGGATAGAATCATATCTTTAAAAAATGAAATTAAGCAGTGAGAGAGATATATTGGGGACGAGAAAGGGAGAAATGGAATGGGGCAAATTATCTCTCATAAAAGAGGCAGGCAAAATACTTCTTAGTGGAGGGAAAAAGAGGGGAGGTGAAAGAAAAACATGAAGTTTACTCTCATCACATTCCACTAAAGGAAGGAATAAAATGCACACTCATTTTGATATGAAAACCTATCTTACAATACAGGAAAGTGGGGGAGAAGGGGATAAGCAGGGTGGGGGGGATAATGGAAGGGAGGGCAATGGGAGGAGGGAGCAACTTTAAGTCAATACTCTTGGGGAGGGACAGGATCAAAAGAGAGAATAGAAGCAATGGGGGCAGGATAGGATGGAGGGAAATATAGTTAGTCTTACACAACACGACTATCGTGGAAGTCATTTGCAAAATAACACAGATATGGCCTATATTGAATTGCTTGCCTTCCCAAAGGGAATGGGTGGGGAGGGAGGGATGAAGAGAAGTTGGAACTCAAAAGTTTTAGGAACAACTGTTGAGTACTGTTCTTGCTACTAGGAAATAAGAAATACAGGTAATGGGGTATAGAAAGTTATCTGGCCCTACAAGACAAAAGAGAAGATGGGGACAAGGGAAGGGAGGGATGATAGAAGAGAGGGCAGATTGGTCATAGGGGCAACCAGAATGCTTGGTGTTTTGGGGTGGGAGGAGGGGACAAATGGGGAGAAAATTTGGAACCCAAAATTTTGTGAAAATGAATATTAAAAGTTAAATAAATAAATTTTTTAAAAAATTTTAAAAAATAAGGATGGGACCTTGTTCCCCTGCAGCAACCAACATTAACACTCCTCTTGATCCTGGGACTATGATCAGATCGCCAGCTCTCCTATAGTCACAATTGCTAGTATTTTCCTCTTAGTTGGAACTGAGATCAGGGTTCTTACTCCCCCATGAATGACCACAAGCATTTCTCTCAGTTCTTCAGCTACAAGTGGTATCATTCCTTTTGGAAGTGGGACCATGACTCAGAGTTATCTATGGGCAATGCAACAAGGTCCTGAACCCAGTTCTAGGAAAACATTCGCTGTAATCTCCTCATGATATCCCTCTGGCCCCCCTCAGTCTGGGGGTTGAAAACTCCAGAAGCTACTGCTGACATCAAGGCAGCCACCTCCCATGCTCACTGCTAAGTTGCCAGGGTGTAGCCTGCATGCCTACGTTGTGCTCCATGCCCACCTGGCCACCACCCCAGTGAGACAGACCTCTCCTAGCAACCTCCTAAGTTGACTCAGACTGGAAAATTGTCTCATATTTTTGTTTGTTTTGCCACTCCAGAATTCAATTTGAGGGATTATTTTAAAGTTGTCTGGAGGGGAATTTGGGAGAATTTGGCTGAGTACTTCTCTACTATGCATCTTAATTCTACCTCTTCCGTCACAAGTCAAATACTACAGAAAGGTCAAGGATGAAGACTAAGACTAGTGGATCTGAAAATTAAGAGATTTTTGGTAACTTTATAGAAAGCAATTTCAGTTAAAAAATAAACATCACTTAATATTAATAACATTACTTAAGAAATGTGTAAGAGGAAAGCAAATTTAGGCAGTGAGTTGGGATAGCTTCTCCTAGAAGTTTGCCCAAATTAGAGCTAAAAACTGTAGAATAATAGCTTGAAGGAATAATAAGGTTTAGTGAAGATTTTTTTAAGGATAAGGTAGACTCAGGCATTCTGGAATGTGGAACAGAAAGAACCAATAGGTAGGGAAAAACTAGAGAGCCAGAACTCAGAGGAATGGTTGAGGTTGTGATGTGCTTGAGATTATGGGAAGGGATGAATTCAAGGGCACATGTTGGAGCTAGCCTTTGAAAGAAGGGCCACCTCATTATCAGAGACTGTAGTAAAGAAAAAAGTATATGATGACTTTAAGGAATGGTGAGACTTTGAGACAGGAAGAAGAGGGAACTTAGGGCAAATGGCCTCAATTTTCTCATGATCCTTAGTTGAGTGAAGGGAAAAGGAAGCGTGATCAGTTTAAGGAAAGAAAAGTTAGAACACATTATGAGGAGTGAAATAGGAAATTTATTAGAAAAGACTAAATAACTGTCTTGTTGCATTGAGGGCACATCCTAATGGTTTAGGATAACATAAATTTGTGGTGGACTAGGCAGTTCATTTGCAATGACTTCCTCCAAGCTCCATTCAGTAGAACATCAGTAGGAGCAATTAAATTTGACAGAATGTAATGAAACTGACTAATTACATGGTCAAGACTAAAATAATGTAAATAGAAATCTGAATGCTATGAAATTATGATGACCAAGGATGACCCCAATGAAGATATAGGAGAATGCGACTCCATCTTTCTTCGTAAAGATAAAGGACTACAGGTTGTACCCAACTCTTCAGGTACTGCTCTTTGCTCAATCTCCCCTCTCTTTGCATATCCAGCAAGAAATACTATAATATATTCTGCTCACTTCTTTTACCTAAATGTGTCCCAAGTCCTGCTTTTTTCCCCTCAAACTTAATGAGCCTAGGGTTAGCTAAAGATAAAAATCTTAATGAGGGGTGCAGAGCCAAACCACCACTGCAATGGTATGAATTTTCCTAATTAGGTGCTCTAAGCTGTTATGATTTTATTAATAACTTTTCATCTGATATAAACTCCACAAATTAGAGAAAATAGGGAGGGTACTATCTTTCTTCTATTAGCTTCCCTCTCTTCCCCACCCTTTTCCCTCTCTGGACATTTAATCAGGGCAATGTAATGGCCCTCAAGTCCAAATGGTACTTTTCTCTCTATCTGATAGTTTATATTAGACAAAAAGTTTTTAATATAATCACAAAAGCTCAGAATCCCCAAATGGAAAAATCTCTAACATTCATACAGAGGTATGATTCTCTGCCACTACAGCATGGAATATTGTATATAATGTCAGGCTTAGCTGATGTACTGGTTAATATTTCTGAACGACTTTCCTCACCTCCCCTTTTGGGAGGGCATTGTTTCAGGAAATGGCTCTCTGGGAGAGACATATTGGGATATAAAGGTAATGCAAAACAAAAATATCAATAAAACTAAATTGTTTTAAATAAAAGGGTGTGCTTGTAATATAAAAAAACTGAATCATGATTTGGTTATTTGCTTATGTTCACTTGAAGCAGACACCTGAAAAACCATAAGAAAGGAATATAAATAAACACGGAATGAGCATTATTTCGATCAGGGTGTAAGAAAATATCAAAAACAAAAATTGTTCTATTTACGACAAAGCATGTATTCTAAATATTTTAACAATACAAAGTTGAGAGAAATAAGTACTTCAAAATTTGAAAAAATTGAAAGAACTTTATAAATGTGAATCAAAAAGTGGATATTTTTTATCTAAATCAATGTTATAGGCAACTCTATCTTTACCATTAGAAATTAAAAACCAGGAACTGTGAACTTTTTCAATCTGTAAGTACATAGTTTTTAAAGTTAATGTTAGAACCAAAAGAAGAAAAACATCCTACTCCTTCAGGAGATGTCAAAGAAAGCTATGGACAACAAAAAGGTATTTGTTTTTAGTTACAAAATGGACTACTTCAACAACAAGGATATAAAATTTACATATATGAGGATATAGAGTTTTTCTCTACTGCCCTAGAAAGTTCTTCACCCTGAAAGCTCACCCTACCCCTGAAGCTTCTCCTTTTCCTCTGATTGACTTTTTCCTCTTGGAATCTCCAAAAGGAAAAGGCTCAATTCAGCGATGTCTTCATTCTTCTCCAGGATACATTTCTAACTCTTTCACTCAGACTTCTTCAATGCCCCTACCCTAGGTACCTTTATCTCTTCTCCCTTCTTTCAGGCTCTTTTTACATGCTGTATTCTGCCATTAAAATGTGAACTCCTTCAAGGAGTTTGTCAGTCCATCTTTTTTATTTCATTTGTATTCCCAGTTCTTAGACTATTGCCTGGCTTGAATTTATTAAGAACTTGATAAATGTGTGTAGATTTGATTTAATTCCATTGGCATTCCTTCTACAAATTACATTCCTTCAAGGGAATACACCCAAACTTCAAAAAACTTGGTGGATGGTCTTAATAACAATAATAGCTAGCATTTATATAGTGCTTTAAGGTTTGCTAAATGCTTTACCCTTCTCTCATCTGATCATCACTCTAAGAATTACTACGGATAAAAACCAAGAAAACAAAAACAAAAATTTACCACCTGCAGCTCCTCTGGAGATGAACTTATTATACTATTCACCTAAGATCTAAGGTAAGAACAAACTGAATTATTCCTTCAATCACTTCCGATCAGTCTCACACTTCAATGACTTCAATTCCTTATTGGAATTTTCTTTACATATTTCTTCTTCCTTAGATCTAAAATATAAATAGCTGATATTATAGAGGAATAATATGCTCATATTATGACAAATTCAATACTACCACTTCTTCAGACTTTTTCAGAACATGGATAGTTACCTCAGTAAAGTAAATGGCTTAATATGCCCTATTTAAGCAAAGCTTCTTTCTTAAAAGATTACATGAGTATGTTAAATGTTATTTAATTTGAAATTATAACCTCTACTCTGCAAAGACATCTCAGTTTTAAGTATAGAGAACAATAATATACTCTCATTAATCACTTACTGTTGAATTAATGTAACTTAAACGTATCCTTACAGAATGTAAATTTAATTATCACTTATATTTGTTAAATTGAATTTTAAAGTGTTGATTTTAATACTCTTTTTTTAAAAAATTAGTACTCATCTAGACATCTATCCTGAAACAAAAATAACCTTGTGGGAGGTTTTGCCACTGAAATAATTATTTCAAGAGATTATCTAAGAAATTTAATGCAATTAAATACAACATATCTACTAAAAACACTGTGCTAAAAATAAGTATGGGGGCAGAAAGCTAAAATATGACATTGCAATTGGATCTGACAATTAAGTGGTCATTGGAAATCCTGAGTATAGTTTTTTTGGTGAACTGACAAGTAGGAGACTCCTAGGATAAAAACTGTATTCATAATTAAACAATGCCTCTGTCACAACATAGGGGTCAGTCTAAACACATAGGTTCCCAAAGTGGGCAATATCACCCCCTGGGGGGCACTGGAACAGAGGTGGCAGTAGTCTGAAACGATGTAAATTTTTTTTTTTTAATGTTAAAGGGTTAAAGTATGTAGATTGAGGGAGAGAGAACCGAGTAGTTTTTTTTTTTAAAGGAGCAGTACACCAAATAAGTTTGGGAAGCTCTAGTAGAGCATTCCGGACAGAAAAAGAAATGTGAATTAGAAGCCAAATTTGGAGAAGGGGGGATGTAGTTATTATTTTCGAACAGAAATGTATGAAAAACTTTGGGAAATAGTATAAAGAACTGGATTTGAAGTCAAGAGGACTCAAGCTCAAATTCAAACTATTATTTATTGCTATGTGACCTTAGGAAATAAACCTCTTTGTGCCTCTACTTCATCACTTGTAAAATCAGAAGGTTGGAGTAGATGATCTCTTAGATCTCTTCTAATTCCCACTGCTTTATTCCCACCCATCCACCCAAGAATAAAGGGGATGTAAAATTGAATAGTTCTGAAGATAGGGAGACTAAAAGCTTTCCAAGATCATAAAAATTCTGGTTGCTCAATACTTTAGTGTATCCGAGTGGTGCAGTGGACAGAGCTCTGGACTTGGATCAGGAAGATCTGACTGACTTCAATCCTGCTTCATATTCCTACTTGCAGTATTACCCTAAGCTATTCACTTAACCACCCTAGCCTCAGCTTTCCTACCTGCAAAATGAGGATATAACAATAACATCTACCTCACAGAACTGTCACACACGTGATCCTTTTTTCATTATCTTACATCTGGACAATTATAATAGCCTTTTGTTTGGCATGAAAATGCCAGTGATCTTAAGCCCAAAGTCTTAGAGTTACTCTCCCAAGCTCCTCCCCTACCCTACCCTCCACACCCATGACCACTGGTCTTCTTGCTATCCCCTGCACATAACACCCTGCTTTTCCACTAGCTGTTCCCCCATGCCTACAAAGTTTTCTCTCCTCACCATCATCATCTGGCTTCCTTTAAACCTCAGCTCATACCTGACCATCTGCAGTAGGCTTTTTTCTAGACCAGCTGTTAAAACAATTTTACTGAGCACTAACACAAAATTAGTTATAAAAGAGGGAACTATAGATTCACCTAAAATGCTATCAAAAAATATTCTGCCCAAATCCTACTCTCCAAATGTTCAAATTTGCAACTGACAGCCATCCCTTTCCCTGCATCAAGCCCTAGAATATTATTAACACTTCTAAGTGAAATGCATGGAAATTCGAAAAAAATTTGCTCAACCAACCAAATGGAGATTTTAAAAATTTAGGCTACCAAGATTACGACATGAACCAACAGTAATCAAATCAATAAGACTATCAGTAAGCATACAATGAGAATCAGCCAGAATAGTCTAAAACGGATTATGCTAGATCCTACTTGGACAACTTTTCAGTAATATCAAACTAATGACTAACTAATATAATGATAGTAATTAGCATTCACGTAGTGCTTTAAGGTTTGCAAAGCCCTTTACAAATATCTGTATTGTTAATGTATTTTTGTTTAATTTCCATCCATTAATAGGCCCAAGTCACCTGTTTAAATCACAGGGAAAAGTAAGTCACACCTGGTGAGAGGAACCTGCTGAATGGGTGGAACAGAAGGGGTGGAGCAGAGCTGGGAGGAAGTTGGTGAGAACAGTTAGGGTGGAGGATACAGGACACAGGAAAGCACAGCTAGTCTTCTGAATATTTATTTATGGGAAGGCCCAGGTAGGAAGAGGAAGGCTTGGGAATGGCACATCCCCTACAGTGCTAAGGTATATTGACTTCTTCGTTACTATGATGGATTTGCCTTTATGATGTTGGGATTTGGCTTTCTGGTATCCGAATAAATATTTTTCTTCTGCCTTCTATATGGAGACTCTCTGGCATATTCATAGTCACTGTCAGTGCTGTGAATATTGCCTTGGCAATACTATGAAATCTCTATTTGGAGGCAGAAAGGCTTTAGAGGAAGAAAGTATCCCTGGATAAGTAATCTTATTCCTCCCTAGTAAAGGAATGGGCTAAAAAGCACCGGACCCTGTGAAAACTGGGAACTGAGGTTACAGGAGGGAGAACCTAGAGATTTGGAAAGCTGTTTGCAAGGAACACCAATAAAACCAGGGAAAGAACTAGCAGGAAAGAACCAGTAGGAAAGGCTGGATTTTATTAACAGGTGATAGTGCTATATGTAAAAGCAGAGATAAGCTCCTGAAGGAAAAAAATTCAGATGGAAAAAGAGTTAGCTAGTATGAATGGGAATTCTCAGCATTCAGGCTGAAGAGCAAGCAACCTTTGTACAGACCAGACTAGTTGCTATGGCACCGATTGCCAGGAAAAGTGCTAGAGAGAAAAATGTAATAAAGTCAGGGGAGGAGGGAATGAAACAAGGTTAGAGGGAGAAGCCAGGATGGTGGAGTGATCAGTAAATGCTCTCTCCTCCCCTCTTGATGACCATGAAAGAACCATAAAATATTTCCCCAGAAATGTCCTGGATTAGCGGGAACAGCGTAGGGGGCAAACAGTCTCATAACACCTGAGGCTAGGAAAATAGCTAAGGGAGATTCCTCCTACTGTGGCAGAGGTAAACAAGAAGAGGGGCCCCAGAGCAGTGGAAACTCGCACTAGGACCTCGGTGTGCCTCAGCGCTAGGAGAGGAGCCTCCGGAGGGGTGGAAACTCACACTAGGATCCAGGCGTGCCTCTGTGCTCCAGGGGAAATGGGAAGACAATAGGGCAGCTGGGATCACCAACCCCTGACCTTGCTTTTGCCTCAGCTCAGCTGAGATCTCTTGTGACCAGACCACCCCTCCCCCACACTTAACAAGCTAGCCCCAGAGCTGATTGGGGAAACACAAAACAAAAAGATAAAAAGACAATCTGCTCTTTTTTCACACCAATCAACTCAACACCAAGTTGTGCAGCTTTTAACTGAAAGAACCAGAAGCCACAACACACAATTACCATCATGAGCAAGAAAAAGCAAAACAAGGGTGAAAAAAATCACAGAATCTTTCTATGGGGGTGAAGACCAAAACACAAATACCAAAGAGGTCAGTAGTGAGACTATACTCCCATCTGAAACTTCAGAAGGGAGTATGAACTGCTCGCATTCACAAAAAGCTTTCCTGGAACAGCTGAAGAAGGAAATAGAAGAGAAACTGGCCAATGATTTTAAAAGCATGAGAAATGAACTCCATGAAGAGAATAGCTCTTTAAAAAGGAAAATTGAACAGATGGAAAAGGAAGCACAAAACCTAACTGGGAAAATTGGAAAAATGGAAAAGGAAGTTCAAAAACTAACTGGAGAAAATAATTCCTTAAAAGGAATAACTGGACAGATGGAAAAGAAGATGCAAAAGTTAACTAAGGAAAACAATTTGATGAAAATTGGAATTGGACAAACAGAAGCTAATGATTCTATGAGACATCAAGAATCAGTCAAACAAAATCTAAAGAACGAAAAGACAGAAGAAAATGCAAAATATCTAATTGGAAAAACAACTGACCTGGAAAATAGATCCAGGAGAGAAAATTTAAGAATTATTGGCCTGCCAGAAAGCCACGATGAAAAAAAGTCTGAATAATATCTTCCATTCACCTCCCAAAAGATATCCCAAACTCAAAACCCCAAGAAATATTGTTGCCAAATTCCAGAACTATCAAGTAAAGGAGAAAATACTACAGGAAGCCAGAAAGAAACCATTCAAATATCGAGGAGCTACAGTTAGGATCACACAGGACCTTGCAGATTCTACATTAAAAGATCGAAGGAATTGGAATCCAATATTCCATAAGGCAAAGAAGCTGGGACTACAACCAAGGATCAATTACCCAGCAAAGTTCAGCATAATATTTCAGGCAAGGAAATGGTCATTCAACGAAGTAAGGGATTTCCAGACCTTCCTGACAAAAAGGCCAGAACTTAATAGAAAATTCGATCTTCAAAAGCAGGTTTCAAGGGAGGCATAAAAAGGGGGGAAAAATTGTTACTCAATTTGGGCAAACCGTTTACCTCCCTATAAGGGAAGATGATACCTGTTAATCTTGAGAATTGTACATCTATTATGAAATATAAAAGGGATATACATAGAGGGAACAGGTATAAAGTAAATGATGTGAGGATAAAAATATGATTTAAGCATGCGAAGGACAGGATATATGAAAAGGAGGAAGCAGAAAATGATAAATTACATCACAAGAAGAAGTACAAAATTATAGTAGAGTGCAGTGCAGAAAGGCAGAGATAGTCAATGCATCCTTCAGATCATAATGCAATAAAAATTATATGTAATAAAAGGCCATGGAAAGATAAACCAAAAATTAATTGGAAACTAAATAATCTAATCCTAAAGAAGCAGTGGGTTAAACAATAAATCATAGAAACAATCAATTTCATTCAAGAGAATGACAATAATGAGACAACCTACCAAATCTTATGGGATACTGCAAAAAAAGTTCTTAGGGGAAGTTTTACATCTTTGAATGCCTACATAAATAAAATTGAGAAAGAAGAGATCAATGACTTGAGCATGCAGCTTAAAAAGCTAGAAAAAAGAACAAATTGAAAATTCCCAAGTACATATCAAATTAGAAATACTGAAAACCAAAGGAGAGATTAATAAAATTGAAATTAAGAAAACTATTGAATTAATAAATAAAACCAATAGTTGGTTTTATGAAAAAATTAATAAAATTGATAAACCTTTGGTCAATTTGATTTAAAAAAAGAAGGAAATCAAATTACTAATATCAAAAATGAAAGGGGTGAACTCACCTCCAATGAGGAGGAAATTAAAACAATAATTAGAAATTACTTTGTCCAATTTTATGCCCAGAAATTTGACAATCTAAATGAGATGGATGATTATTTTAAAAAATACAAAATGCCCAGATTGACAGAAGAGAAAGTTGAATACTTAAAACAACCCCATCTCAGAAAAAGAAATTGAACAAGCCATCAATGAACTCCCTAGGAAAAAAATCTCCAGGGCCAGATAGATTTACAAGTGAATTCTATCAAACATTTAAAGAACAGTTAATTCCAATACTATATAGACTATTTTTGAAAACTGGGGAAGGAGTCCTCCCAAATTCATTTCATGATACAAATATGGTTTTGATACCTAAACCAGAAAGAGATAAAACAGAGAAAGAAAATTATAGATCAATTTCTCTAATGAATATAGATGCAAAAATTTTAAATAAGATTTTAGCAAAACGAATACAGCATCTTATCACAAGAATAATACATTATGATCAGGTAGGATTCATACCAGGAATGCAGGGCTGGTTCAATATTAGGAAAACTATTAGCATTATCGACCATATCAACAACAAAACTAAGAGAAACCACATGACTATCTCAATAGATGCAGAAAAAGCTTCTGACAAAATAACACCCATTCCTATTAAAAACACTGAAAAGCACAGGAATAAAGGGAATTTTCCATAAAACAATAAGCAGTATCTACCTAAAACCTTCAGCAAGCATTATATGCAATGGACATAAGCTAGATGCATTTCCAATAAGATCAGGGGTGAAACAAGGATGTCCATTATCACCAATATTATTCAATATGGTACTAGAAATGTTAGCTGTAGCAATTAGACAAGACAAAGAAATTGAAGGAATAAGAATAGGCAAAGGAGAAACTAAGTTATCACTCTTTGAAGATGATATGATGATATACTTAGAGAATCCTAGAGATTCAAGTAAAAAACTACTTGAAATAATAACTAACTTTGGCCAAGTTGCAGGTTACAAATTAACCCACCCAAATCTTCTGCATTCCTATATATTAATAACAAAATCTTCTGCATTCCTATATATTAATAACAAGTCCAACAGCAAGAGATAGAAAGAGAAATCCTATTTAAAGCTAGGGTAGACACTATAAAATATGTTGGAGTCTACCTGCCAAAACAAACCCAGAGACTATATGAACACAATTAACAAGGTACTTTTCACACAAATAAAGTCAGATCTAAGTAAGTGGAAAAACATCAGTTGCTCATGGGTAGGCCGAGTCAATATAATAAAAATGACAATTCTACCTAAATTAATTTAGTGTCATACCAATTGAACTACCAGATAAATATTTTCTAGAACTGGATAAAATAATAACAATTCATCTGGAAGAACAAAAGGTCCAGAACATCAAAGGGACTAATGAAAACAAAGGGAAGGTAGTCTATATCTCTACCAGATCTCAAATTGTATTGTAAAGCAGCAATTATCAAAACTACTTGTTACTGGCTAAGAAACAGAGGAGTAGACAAGTGGAATATACTAGGTACTGGAGACATGGTAGGCAATGAATATAGCAATCTCCTGTTTCATAAACCCAAGGACCCCAGCTTCTGGGATAAGAACACACTGTTCGATAAAAATTGCTGGGAAAATTGGATAACGTGGCGGAAAATAGACATAGACCAATGCCTGACACTGTACACAAGAATAAAGTCCAAATGGGTACACAATCTAGGTATAAAGATTGATACCATGGACAAATTCAAGGAGCAAGGAATAGGGTATTTATCATATTTATGGAGAAGGGAAGAATTTTTGACTAAAGAAGAGATAGAAAGCATTATGAAGTGCAAGACGGATAATTTTGATTACATTAAACTGAAAAGTTTTTGCACAACCAAACCCAAAGCAACGAAAATTCAGAGGGAAGTAGTATATTGGGAAAGATTTTTACAGCTAATCTCAGGGACAAAGGCCTCATTTCTAGATTATATAGAGAACTGCATCAAATGTACAATGATACAAGTCATTTCCCAATTGATATATGGTCAAAGGATATGAACAGGAAATTTTCAGAGAAAGAAATTAAAGATATCTACGATCATATGAAAAAATGCTCTAAGTCACTTTTGATTAGAGAGATGCAAATCAAAACAACTCTGACATACCACATCACACCTATCAGATTGGCAAACATGACAGAACAGAAAGATGATAAATGTTGGAGAGGATGTGGGAGAGTTGGAACACTAATTCATTGTTGGTGGAGCTGTGAGCTGATCCAACCATTCTGGAGAGCAATTTGGAACTATGCCCAAAGGGCTACAAAAATGTGCATACCCTTTGAACCCAGCAATATCGCTTCTAGGATTGTATCCCCAAGAGATCATAAAAATGGAAAAGGTTCCCACATGTACAAAAATATTTATAGCACCGTTCTTTGTTGTGGCCAAAAACTAGAAATCAAAGGGACGCCCATTAATTGGGGAATCGCTGAATAAATTATGGTATTGAATGTAATGGAATACTACTGCGCTATAAGAAATGAACAAGAAGACTTCAGAAAGGCTTGGAAAGACTTATATGATCTGATGCTGAGCAAAAGGAGCAGAACCAGGAGAACTTTGAGCACAGCAACAACCATAGTGTGCAACAGCTTTTTCTGGTAGATTTGGAACTTCATAGCAATGCAAGGACTTAAAAAAAAAAAAATTCCCAATGGTCATCTAAAGCAAAATGCCTTCCACATCCAAAGAAAGAACTATGGAATTCAATCACAGAATGTAGCAGATCATTTTTTTGTGTGTATATTATGTTTTGGTTTGCTATATGATTTCTCCCATTCATTTTAGTTCTTCTACACAGCATGACTATAGTAAAAATGTATTTAATAGAAATGTACGTGTAGATCCTATATAGAATTGTATTCCTCCTCAGGGAGGGAGGGCGGAGGTGGGGAGTAGGTAGGGGGAAAAAAGTCTAAGTTATATGGTAGTGCTTGTAGAACACTAAAAATAAATTAATATAAAAAAGGATAGTTGTAGGAAATATATGTATGTATGTGCGCATAAGGCAAGCTGAATATGAAGGGATAGCTAAAAAAGAAAATTAAGCATTGAGAGGAATGTACTAGGAGAAAGAAAAAGGAAGAAGTAGAACGTAGTAAATCATCTCACATAAAAGCAGCAGAAAAAGAGCTTTTACAATGTAGGAGGAAAAGGGGAAGATGAGAGAGAATTGGTGAGCCCTCCTTTCATGGAAATTTGGCTTCAGGAGGGAATCACACACACACACACACACACTCTCACTCTCTCTCTCTCTCAGTTGGGTATGGAAGTTTATCTTACCCAACAGGAAAGCGGGGAAAAGGGGATAAGAGAGGGGGATAATAGAAGGGATGGCAGATTGGGGGGAAAGGGTAATTCGAAGCAAACACTTTGGTAGAAGAACAGGTCAAAGGACCTGTCCTGTTGAAAATATGAATGGATTATTGAAAGAACAGTTAAGTAAGTTAAGTTCTAATAATTCTTATCAACAATGGAAAGATAATTTGTTCACTGCTTTATGTAGTTTGAATAGATCACTGGGAGGAAGTACACCTCTAGCCAGAATGATGACCCCAAATCTGAAAATTAGAAA
This sequence comes from Notamacropus eugenii, assembly GCF_028372415.1. Taxonomy (NCBI): domain Eukaryota; kingdom Metazoa; phylum Chordata; class Mammalia; order Diprotodontia; family Macropodidae; genus Notamacropus; species Notamacropus eugenii. The sequence goes on along the minus strand of NC_092872.1, from coordinate 597,058,068 downwards.
ACAACAAACACACAAGATCCCAAATACTGAGTAATGGACTGTGGTCAGACATCCCAGCACTGTATCCAGGGACAACTGGTTCAGCAGGATATGATTTACATTGTTTAGAGGACTTAGGTTGAATAGAAAAGAAATAAGAAAAACCTCTACTTTAGTATGTATGAGAATCCCTAAAAATCATTTTGGACAGATATTACCTAACTCAAAATTAGCAGCTAGAGGAATACATGTATTGGCTAGTGGTAGATTCTAATTATCAAGGAGAAATTATTGTGACATTCAAAAATTTTACAAAACCCATACAGTTCTGTAAAAATGATAGAATAGTTCAAGTGATTATTATTCCTTGTCAAACAATACCCTGTGTGGAAACTAACCCTCCTTCTGAAACAACTAGCAGAGGAACTGAACAGGTTTTACTGAAGGAATAAAACAGAGCTAAAGTATAGCCAGATGATGTTCTAAAGGCCATGGAAATTATAGCACATGGGAAAAATAACATCGTAACTGTTGTTTATTCAGAAGATGATTACTAAATTGTACCCTTAACTCATATATTCTACCACGAATGAGGCTATGGTAGTGGGTTCATGGACTCTAGAAGCACAGCTGACTCCTATATTTACTTTGTTTCTGGTTATTGTCTTCTTGTTTCTTTTTAGCTTTTTGTCTGTTCAACTTGTTTGCTAGATTTCATTCCTGCAGGCTTAGTACCCTCCACTTTCAGATGCCTAATCGCTTAAGCTGGATGTCACCCCTGTCCACAACTGTGATGTGTCACCCCTGGACCTGGTGTGGACCAAGCTCCGGATGCCAGCTAAAGAACTGACCTCTTCTTGAATGGGACCTCTCGGGGCAAGGACAGCTCTATATCCAATTTCAGCTGGAAGTAGGGACAGCTCTATATCCAATTTCAGCAGGAAGTAGCTATCGAAGAAGAGACCTTCCACCTTACCACAAGACTTTTAAGCCCCATTCATTCAAGAAGCGAATGATGGGGTGCTTGTGCTCAAGTCCCACCCTAAGACATTGTTTTATGTGCTTATTTCACGTGATCCCTGTTATACTGTTGTAACGTTTTGTGGACACTAATTGCCCCATTGACGTACGTAATGGATAAGAAAGATCTTGGGGCTGAATGTACTGTTAATGTATTTTTGCTGAATCTGAAGATCTTTCTTACCCATTAAAAGGCATACGTGACCTGCTTAAATTTCATCATCACATGTGGTGGGAGGAGCTTCATGAACAAGGGGAATAGGAAGGGTAGAGGCACAACTGGAATGAAGTTGGTGAGAGCAGCTAGGGTGGAGAATAGAGAACACAGGCAGACACAGCTAGTTTTGTGAGTGTTTATTTATGGGAAGGCCCACGCAGGAAGGGGAAAGCTTGGGAATGGCACTGTCCCTTGCAGTGCTAATGTGTACTTACTATGATGGATCTGCCTTTCTGGTGTTGGGACTTGGTTTTCTGCTATTTGAATAAATGTTTTTCTTTGCCTTCTATATGGAGAACCTGTTATACTTTGAGATTCAGAACTACACCAGCACATTCAAAGTCACTGCTGATGCTGTAAATGAATATTGCGTTGTCGATATATAGCCCTTCTCTTCCAAAAGCTAATCCCTCTACATGTACGTATAAATCCCATTCTATTTCATCTTTTCTATCACATTGCCCCCTTTCTCATATTCAATCTCTTATTTATCTTCTACTTCTACCAGTCTATTGGTATCGCTATTGCCAATCAACACGTACATACTTCCCCATGGTCAGAAAAACTCACTTGGTCCATTGATCCCCTCTAGCTATCTATCATCCCTTTTCTGACTGTTATAGCTAATCTTTGTCTGTAATTGGTGCCTCCACTTTCTTTCCTCTTACTCCATTTTTAACTCTGCAATCTGGTTTCTGCCCTCATAATTTAACTGAAATTGCTATCTCCAAAGTTATTAATGATCCTTTGACATCTTTTCTTGTTTCTCTTTTTCTTGACCTCTCTGCAGTTCATCTCCCTTTTCTTGACACTCTCTTCTCTCTAGGTTTTCACAACTCTGCTCTCTTTCAGTTTTCCTCCTACCTATCTAATCACTCCTCAGACTTCTTTGCTAGATATCCATTCAGGTCATGCCTGGTAACAAATGCCCCCATGGCTCAGTCCTGAGTCCTTTTCTCACCCTATACTATGTCACTTGGTGATGTCATCAGCTCCCATACATTCAATCATCACTTCTATACTAAGGATTCTCAAATCTACTTTTCTAGCCCTAACCTTTCTGCTGACCTCTTGTCTCAAATCTCCAATTGCTTACAGGACAACTCGAATTGTAATTTCTTTGTAGACATCTTAAATTCAATTACTGTCCAAAGTTGAACTCATTATCTTTGCCCCCTAACTCTTCCCTCTTCCAAACTTCTCTATTATTGAGGGAATCATCCTTTCAGTTGCCTATACACACACAAAACCAAGGTCATCACTGACTTGTTATTCTCTCTCACTCTTCATAGCTAATATACTGCAAAAATTAGTTTATTTTACCTTCTACCATGTCATATATACACACCTTTCTCTCCTGTGAAAATGCTGCCACTCTGGTCCAGTCTTCATGCAAGGATTATTGAAATAATCTACTCTACTGATTGATCTTCCTCACACAAATCTCACCCCACTTCAATTCATCCTCTGCTCAAACTGTCAAAACACAATTCCAACCATGTCACCCACCTGCTAACTCTTCCTGTCACTTATAGGACCAAATATAAAATCCTGTTGGCATTCAAAAGCCCTTCATAATCTGGTTCCCCCTCTTCTCTTCCAGTATTCTTACACCTTACATACTGTGATGTACTCTGAGACCTGGTGATATTCCTCCTTGCTACTCCTCAACCAAGGCACTCCATCTCCCAACTCTTAGGCATTTTCACTAGCTGTCCCGGGTTTCCCTTCTCATCTCCACCTCCTGGCTTCCTTGATTTCATTCAAAGCTCTAGTAAAATCTCATCTTCTATGAGAAGCTTTACCTATCTTGTTTAATGCTAGTGCCTCCTCTCTATTGATTCTCTCCATTTTTCCCTTTTTGTATGTTTTGTATGTCATTTTTCCATCTTGTCTCTTCCCACAAATAACTCTGAATTCCTTAAGAACAATGACAATCTTTTGCCTTATTTGCATCCACAGTGTTTATTACCACGGTGCTTGGTTTTATTTATTGCCCAACTAACTCCCCCTAAAGCTAGTTTAAATTTATAGCTGATCACACTAGCCCCCAAACTGAGGAACTTGAAAAAATGAACCCTCCTCTTTTCCCATCTCTTCCTTTCAAAATAATAACTAGCATTTATATAACATTTAGGGGTTGCAAAGTACTTATTTAATTTGATTCTGGAAACATAGGTAAAGAAAGGGTAAATGAAGACCAGGATCACATAGCTAGTAAGTAACTGAGGCAGAACTCCTCATGTATTACATCATCTACCTGTAGCATCATCTCCCACTCTATCTTCCTTTATTCCAGTATATCCCTCTATAGACTTGATCCCATGCTCTCCCACCTTCTCTAGCAGATCTCATCCTCAATCATGCCCCTCCCCTCAAATCTTCAACTCTCCCTTTTAACTAACTCCTTCTCCATTGCCTTCAAAGAAACAAGTCCCATTCCTTCATGGAAGGAGAAGATAGGAGAACTTTAAACACCTTTTATGTATACACTCCTTTCTCTCCTCTGACAATGCTACCACTCTGCTCCAGTCTTCATGCAAAGACTATCAAAATCTAATCTACCATCTAATATCTCTCCTCTCACTCCTAGCCAAACTCTCTTAATAAGTTTTTGAGACTCCCTGACTCTTACTTCCTCTACTCTCTCACTCTCAACCCTTTGCAATTCAGTTTCAAGCACCACTCAACTGAAGGTCCAAAGTTAATAGTGATCTCTTTAATTGACAAATTTAATAACCTTTTCTCAGACCAAAATATTCTTGACTTGAAGGAGAACAAGGAGAAAAAAGGAAGAGAAAAGGGAGGTTGGGAAAGAAAGGGTAGAAGGGTTTATATAGCACCAACTATGTGCCAGGTACTGAGCTAAGTACTTTACAAATATTATCTCATTTGATCCTTACAACAACCCTGGAAGATAGGTGCACTTGGTATCTCCATTTTACAGTTCAGGAAATAGAGAAAAACAAAGGGTAATTGACTTGCCCAGGGTCACACAGCTAGTATGTGCAGCTGGATTTGACTTCAGGCCCAGTGCTCTATTCACTGTGCCACCTAACTGAATGTAATACTGCTAACCACTCCCTACTCCCAGATACTCTCTCCTCTCTGAGTTTTTATGATACTCCTGTCTCTTACTTTATCTTCTATCTACCTGTCTGACTACTCTTATTATTCTCTTTTGCTGGTTCATCAACAATATTAAACCCCCTAACCATTCATTTAACCCAAGGTTCCGTCCTGGGTCTTCTCTTTTCCGGTTATGCTCTCTCAGCAAGGTCCAGATCCAGTGTTATCAATATGCAGATGACTACCATCTAGCTTCCACCTCTCCCCAGAAATTCAGCCTCACATCAACCACTGCCTATTGCACATTTCAAAATGGATGTCCAGGAGATACCATAAACTCAATATTATCTACAACTAATTCAATCATCTTTCTCTCTCTGTTTTTCCTTCTTCCAATTCCCATTTCTTGATGAGCAAATGGATTTCAGAAAAACCTGGAAAGACTTAATGTGAACTGATGCTGAGCAAAATGAGCAGAACCAGAACATTCAACACAAGTTAAAATAGCAACACCATGCATTGATCAACTGTGATTGACTTAGCTCTTCTCAGCAAAACAATGGTCTAAGACAATTCCAGAGGTCTCATGATAGAAAATGTTATCTACATCCAAAGAAAGTACTATGAAGTCTGAATGCAGATAGAAGCATACTATTTTCACTTGTTTGTTTTTTCTCATGGTTTTCCCTTTTGTTCTGATTCTTCTTTCACAATACGACTAATGCAGAGATATGACTAACGTGATTGTACATGTATAACCTATATTAGAATGCTTGCTAGCTTGGAGAGGGAAGAGGAGAGGGAGGAAAATTTGGAACTCAAAATCTTACAAAAGTGAATGTTGAAAACTATCTTTACATGTCATTAGAAAATAACAAAATATTAAGTGGGGGGACAGAAAAAAGGCACACCCCTTTCATCTTAAGAGTCTTTTCAGCAATTTTGATGGTACCAAGTTTAGGAGTCTATTGTTCTTTAATGATTTAAAATAAACTAATTTTGGTCAAAAAAAAATTTCCCTGCTTCTGTTGAAGGCACCACTATCCTTATAGTGTCTCAGTTTTGTAATCTTAGCACTACCCTAGATTCCTTACATTCTCTCATCCAAATCTCCAAACAAGTCAACAAGCATGTATTAAATGTGTATTATATGCTAAGCTCTATGCTAAGTGCTTGAGATATAACCAAAGCAAAAACATGGCTCCAGCCCCTCAAGCTCACATACTAATGGTGGAGACAAAACACAAACAATTCTGTACATACAAAATGTATACAGTGTAAATGGTACTAATGGGGGCGGGGAAGGGGGAAAGAAGGGGACTTGACACTAGAAAAGGCTTCTTGCAAAAAGTGGGATCTGAACTATCTTGAAGGAAGCCAGGGCCAGAAGGTACAAATGAAGAAGAGCATTTTGGACACAAGGAGTCAGCAAGCCACATCTGCTATTTCTACCACCACAATATCTCTTGCACCAAACCAATCCCTTCTCATACAGCAAACACTTTAGTTCAGGCCTTCATCACCCCTCACCTCCTAGATCACTACAATAGCCCCCAAGTTGATCTCCCTTTCTCAAAGTCTCTCACCCTTCCAAGACACCCTATACTCCTCACTGATGTCAAAGTAATTCTTCTTGAGCACAGATACGATCATATGACTACACTACTCAATTTACTCCAATGGCTTCTTATTGCCTCTAAGGTAAAATATAAACTCTTGTTTTGTGTATAAACAAATCTGGCTTCAACCTCATTGGATACTACTACTATTACTCTTCCCTCCTGTAGCTCCCCCACTCCTTTCCTCCCCATCATCTGAGAAGCTTTCCTAATGTTTCACTGAAACAGTTAAGGCCATTAGCTGAGAGCTCTCTCTTATCCCCACTTCAGTTAACATTGCTCTGATGGCCTCTGCCACTCTCTTCCTTCACCCCATCTCACATGAAGGAGTGACCTTTCTCTTTGCCAAAGCAAACCCCTCACAAATGATCCCATTCATACCTTCTTCTCCAGAAGATTCTCCCCTATATTATACCCAATCTCTCCTTTATCATCTATCTCTGCCTGTCTACAGGCTGCTTTCCTACTGCCTATAAATATGTCCATGTCTCCCCCAAACTCAAAAATTCTCACTTGACCTGTCCATCACTACTAGCCTACCAAGCAACGTTCTACATCTGTCCTCCTTTGCAGCTTAATTTCTGATAGGTGCTTCCACTTCCTCTCCACTAATTCTCTTAACTCTTCAGTATGGCTTCCAAACTTATTATTCAATCAAAACTGCTCTTCAAAAATATCAACCATCTCTTAATTGCCTCATCTATTGGCTGGTCCTCAATCCTCATCCTTCTTGACCTCTCTGTGAGTCTCTGATATCACCCTCTTTCTCCTTGAGCCTCTCTTATAAGTTTCTGACACTCCTCCTGGTTCTCTTCTTACCCATCTGATCACTTTTCTTAGTGTCCACTGCTAGATATTCATGAAGGTCACAGTCATTAACCTCTGGAGTCACTCAATCCAATCTCAGCCCTCTTCTGAGCCCTCTTATCTTTTCTTTCTACACAGTTTCACATGGTGCTCTCATGGATTCAATCATCATCTAAATGCTGAATAATGTGCCTGATCTGTGGTTGAGCACTGAAAGACTGTATTGATCTTATCATCCACAGTTAGGACATACTGTACCTTGACTCTCCTGAAAAAGTGATGGCATATTTGTCCTCTTAGAGCACAAAGGACAACAACCAACTATGCTGATGATTCTTAGACCTATTACTCCAGTCCTAATCTCTCTCTAGACCTACAGTGTCTCATCTTCAACTCTAAGACATCTTGAACTGTATGTCTTAATCTCATCATGTCTAAAACTAATCTAATAAGTTTTCCCTCTCCTCCCCCCTAAACTTGCCTCTTCTTAATTTTGTTATTATCGTTGAAGGTCTCACCATCCTCATAAGTTACATGCTCCCATTTCTCTCTTCTGACACTGCCACTGCAGGACCTCATCACCTCATACATTGCAGTAACCAGCTGCTTAGTTTCCCAGACTCAAGTCTCTCAATCTAACCTCCCCTTAGCTGTCAGTGATTTTCCCAAAGCTCAGGTCAAAAGGTCTGGTCACCTCTTCCCCCACTTCCAATCAAACTTAAAATGACTATCACTTACAGAATCAAAAAACTCTGTTTGGCCTCTAAAAGCCTTCAAAAACTTGTCCCTTCTGACCTTACCTGCCTCCCTGCAGTTCTTCATACATAAACATTCCATCTCCCAACTCCAGGCATTTTCACCTGTCTCTCTATGCTTGGAATACTCTTCCTCATCTCCACCTCCTGACTTCCCTAGCTTCCTTCTAATCTCAATTAAAGTCTCACCCTCTGTAAGAAGCCTTTGCCAATTCTCCTTAACCTAACTACCTTCTCTCTGAGACTATCTTCACTTTATTTTGTACATATCTTATTTGTACAGTTGTTTGGACAGTTTCCCATATTCAACTCTGAGCTCCTTGAGGGTAGGAGCTGGTTTTTGCCTTTCTTTATATTCCCAGCAATTAGCACAAAGCCTGGCTCCCAGTAGGTGCTTCATAAATGCCTGATTATTAATCGCACCAAAATGGCCTACCTCTTTGTTCTCCAAACACGACACTCCATCTCCCATCTCCAAAAAAGGCACAGACCTTCTCCCATGCCTGAGATGCATACTTCCTCCTTATCTTTGCACAGAGATTCCTTCTTTTCCTTTAAGATGCAGTTCAAAGTAACATCTTTTTATTTATGGAGTGTTCAGTAAGAAGTTTTTCATTTGTTCCCACTCCCCCCGCAACAAAAGCTAGTGCTCCCCATTCTATATGACCTTAGTTAAACTACTCAGCATATTTTGAGGTTTACTAAATGTTACATTCATGCTGTTTTTATACATACTTCTTGTAAGGTAATTTCAAGTAGGAATTCTTTTATTCTTAGTGCTTACATCCCCAGTTCCTGACATAGTGCTTTGCATATGACAGATACTTCCTAAATATTTGCTGATTTACATATATTGAGCTTATAAGTCACTAACACACCTACATCTTTTCCACATAAACTTTTGGTCATATTTTCCTCTGTACTACCAAAACTGATTTTTGAAACTAAGTGTAAAATTTTGCATTTATCCCTTTTATATTTCTTCAAATTAAATTCAGTCAATGATTATCTGTCAAAAACGATACAAAAGCAATTTCTACGTTGAAGCTGAACTACAAAAAAACTCTAAATTTCCTTTCAACACCAATATTATGAATCTAAGTATGAATCTAAGGATACTTAGATTCATAACAATCTAAAGGATACTGATATGATTATGCACATAATGATGATGTCTTGAAAAGCACAAAGTCAGAAGACCTGAGTTAGAACTGTGTGGGATACAGAGACTCTTATCAACAAATCAGAGACTCAGAGATATTAGCAAATAGAATAGTTCATTTATTGACTTTCTGGAGAGAGGGGCTCCCTCAGGGTGCCTGAAAGATGGCACCAACTGAAGAGAGGGAAGATGTGGTCAGCTCAACAGATTACATAGGCCCTAACCACAATGCCCCCCTCCCTAGCCCTCTTCCTCAGGGCTCAATGGTGCAAGCCCTGAGGATACAATCTATTCAAGGCAATCTACCCCAGCAACAGAGAACAAAGACAGTTTTCACACATTAGTCCTAAAAAAACAGGAAGGGGGGGAGGTGTTATTCCTTCCTGCTATGTGTCTAAAAACAATGGGGGTAAAGGCTGGGAAAATACAGAGAGCAGTCTGGGAAAGTAAAGGTGGTAGTCTTGGGAAAATATAAGGAGTAGTCTGGGAAAGTACAGAATATGTTGAAACATTTCTTCTACAAGGTCAACCTGCTGCAAATGTTTCAACAAGACAAGAAACAATTAACCCCTTGAGAAGGTTTCACTCCTGAGAGATCCTCAGAGATCATCTCTCACAATCCCTCCTCCTATCTGTTACCCTTTTAAGACTACTCACACCATTCTTTATATGCTTCTTCCATCAAATTATCTTCTCTGCTCTCAGGCTCATTTCCATCTCTAGGGTCAACTGGTGTCCACCCCTGACTTTTTAAAATCATCAGTTGCGCAGACCCTTCTGCCTTTCCTTCTAATCTGATCATTTTAGACAGGGAGTCCTGAACAGTTCGGGTAATTAGCTGCATCAAGAAGGGGAGGCACACAGGGAGTAATATTATGCCACTAACAGCAATTAGCACAAACCATAGAATTTGTTTCCACCAACTTCCTCCAAACCAGGACCACTAAGAAGTGTTAAATGGTGATGTCCAAGTTTGAACCAGAACATGAGCCAATTTTCTAATATTCCTAGTGATTTCTTTTACTGTCTTTCCATCGTCATCTATTTTCATACAGCAGGTGGAGAGATTTACCTTCCCACAAACTCCCCCTTTTTTTATTAAAATTCCTGTTTCCACACCTAAATCCAACAAATACCTCCTCACATTCTTTCCTCTACGAATTCTTCTCTTCATCTGTCTCTCCTTTATATGAATATGTGAAGTGAGCAAAATTGACCAAAGCATTGACAAATTACAAGGGGGCAGTCCCCTTTCATAAGTACAAATACAGAGATTCAAAATACAAAGGTAGATCAATGAATTGTCCATTCACAAGTTTCATCTAATACAACCATCTAGGGAGGAACACCATCTGATACAATCTTCTGGTCTGGATGCTCGTTCAAGTTGTCTTCAGCACAGCATCTCTGCTCTTCTTCCCTTTATCTTCTTGTAGAAATCCAGATGTCCACTCTCCTACAAAACTGACCTTGATACAATTTTAGATTACTATTCCTAAGTTTTATACTCTTACAAAATCAAAGTTGGAACTCTGGCCAATTGTCATGCTTAAGAAATTCACATAGAACCCAGTTTTTACATTTTACAATAATTCACTATTCATTTCCCCCATCAGAAAGATGAGATTTCACTAAGGAGTCAACATCAGGTTCCAGTACTTACATAAATACAATAAATAATCATTTTTAACGCAGTATATATCACATCATAAAACAATTCCAACTTCTGGTCATGTGATGCTTCTTTTAACACATTTACAATATAGACCACAAACCATTTTTCTTTTAACATTAACCAGCTGAAACGAAAATAATAATGACTACATATGCTAACCTCACAAGCCCTTGACCTGATTGTCTCCATACTATTCCTAAGAATTAAAGGACCCTAACTTATTGTTACTGGTCTAAAAACCTAGGCCCAGATGTTCCCCTACCAACAATCTACCATTTAATACATCTGCTATTATGCTTACAAAACTTTTGATTATAGGAAATTGCCAGTAAGAGTAGGGACATTACAGGGGAACATCTTCCTAACTTCATGTCAATCCCAGGCAGGAGTAGATTGTCAACTGATGCCCAGCCAGGTTTTAAAGTCTGCCAGGTGTCAGTGGGGAAATTGAGTCAGGAAAATCCTACCTCAGCCCAGGCTGAACCCCAACCTTCCCATGAGATCACCTTTGCAGTTCATACCAGCATTTCACAGGCTCACTGGCACCATGGATCAATGGTTCAGATGGTATTTGTTGCTATCCACACCTGGATTTAGACTCAGAAGAACAGTTAGTTAATAGTCCCATAAGATCTTAACATAGCAAGCTCCAATAATCAGTTTCAGATATGACTATAATTTCATATTGGCTAAGGAACATCTTTCGAAGCAAGTCTTAAGTAGCTTGCATGCCTTTCCATACATGTTCTAATTACTGATTAAATAACAATCAAAATCAAATTTATCATTAAACCCAACTGTTATTGCTCTAAATTTACCTTCCATGCTTTACTCTATACCTTTATAACCCTGCTCAGTCTAAAAGAATGAGCTACATATATGATAAGTTCAAACACTAACTTCAACTAATTCATGAAAGGAATTCAAATCAAAACAGAAACATTTAACTTTCCCATCAACGCAAAATATCACCAGAGGTTATCTGCCTCTAAGAAACTACACAAATTCTTTTCCCTTAATTAAAGATGTCTCTGATTTAGTCTCAGTAATTTGATTCAGTCAATTGCTTTAATACTAATTGCTTTTACATCATTTTGTAATAGGTAAAGACCTTATTCCAAGTTGGGACCTTTGTCCCTCACTCCAAAGGAGTTCTAGTCCGGTTGGCCTAAAAAGGCACTTGGAAAAACCTCACATTGAAAGCTCTTTAGATTTCTCTAGTTGATCTGGCTCTCCAGAGGTCCATAAACTTTTCCTTATCATTATAGCCAAATCTCTGTTCTATTCCCATCTTTGATCCTATCAATCCAAATCTGCAGGTTCCTGGTCATTCTCATCAGATAGACCATCCCTGGAACCCCCAGACCACCTGGGGCCACCCCCAGACTCCTTCCTCAGTCTCTCTGTAGATAATAAACTTTGACCTTCTTTAGCTGAAAGAAGGCTTGTGTTGAATTCATTTGAGCAAGACTCAACATGTCACCGTTCTCGGCTTGCAAGCACCCCCAACCTCTACAATTCCATACAATTACAGTTAACTTTAAATCCTAATCTTGCTCCATGGAACAATGACACAACATTACATTTATACTTTGGTTTCCTTTTCTTTTATCTAACTATTTCTATACCATTAAAAAGAATGTCCCATTCACACCAGAGTACCCATCTACCCAATTAATTGAAAACAGCAAGATTAACCAGCAATCGCATTTTCATGTCAGGATGGGCTATCTTACCAAGTGCTGACAGTGACTGGGTGGCTTCTCTATCCCTACCCATCCCCCTTCACCCTCTATCCACGGCTGTGGCTACGTACTGAACCTAGATACTTCCACGCTAATTTTTTTCACTAGAAGCAGGCACTTCCCTCAGAGGAAAAAACCCTGAGGGCCCTGTGGGGACAGGAAGTACCACTCTTGTGACAGAGGGGCTGGGGAATGCTTCAGAAGAGCTGGGGAATGCTTCGGAAGAGCTGGGGAATGCTTCCTGGACCAGATTAGGCTGCAAGTTCAAGGGATCAGTGGTAAGGGGAAAGATCTGCTGAGGAAGAGTAGGGTCAAAGGGGAGATTCCCCAGAGAGCACCCTGAAGCCTAAATGGGTGCCGCCTCAGGAGGAGGGGCTGCAGAGGGTCACACCTAAGCAAGACTGGGCCAGGGGAGGGGGAAAGAGCCAATTGCTCTTTTGGTGGGCAAGTTCTAAGTATGAGCCTCTCACAATCTTTTCTGAGAGGATTCTGAGAGCGCCATTATGTAGGAAACTTCTACCCATTTTCCTTCTAGGCTCACAGTACAATTCTAACTGTAAGAGAGTATTTATTTCTTTTTTTTTTCCATGTCAGATTGTAAACAGTTCAACTTTAGTAAAGTCCCTTATGACTTCTCTTTGCTGTTTACCTTTCCATGCTTCTCTTCATTCTTGTGTTTGAAAGTCAAAAGAATGCTTGAAAGTCCTTGATTTCATTGAAAGACCATTTTTTCCCCTGAAGTATTATACTCAGTTTTGCTGGGTAGGTGATTCTTGGTTTTAGTCCTAGTTCCTTTGACTTCTGGAATATCATATTCCACACCCTTCTATCCCTTAATGTAGAAGCTGCTAAATCTTGTGTTATCCTGATTGTATTTCCACAATACTTGAATTGTTTCTTTCTAGCTGCTTACAATATTTTCTCCTTGACCAGGGAATCCTGGAATTTGGCCACAATGTTCCTAGAAGTTTCTCTTTTTTGGATCTCTTTCAGGTGGTGATCAGTGGATTCCTTGAATACTTATTTTGCCCTCTGGTTTTATAATATCAGGGCAGTTTTCCTTGATAATTTCATGAAGGATGATGTCTAGGCTCTTTTTTTGATCATGGCTTTCAGGTAGTCCCATAATTTTTAAACTGTCTCTCCTGGATCTATTTTCCCGGTCAGTTGTTTTTCCAAGGAGATATTTCACATTACCTTCCATTTTGTCATTCTTTTGGGTTTTGTGATTTCTCATAAAGTCATTAGCCTCCATCTGTTCCATTCTAATTTTGAAAGAACTATTTTCTTCAGTGAGCTTTTGAACCTCCTTTTCCATTTGGCTAATTCTGCTTTTGAAAGCATTCTTCTCCTCATTGGCTTTTTGAACCTCTTTTGCCAATTAAGTTAGCCTATTTTTCAAGGTGTTATTTTCTTCAGCATTTTTGGGGGTCTCCTTTATCAAGGTGTTGACCTTCTTTTCATGATTTTCTTGCATCTCTCTCATTTCTCTTCCCAGTTTTTTCTCCACCTCTCTAACTTGATTTTCAAAATCCTTTTTGAGCTCTTCCATGGCCTGAGCCCATGGAATATTTATTTTGGATGTGTGGGATACAGAGGCCTTGACTTCTGTGTCTTTCCCTGATGGTAAGCATTGTTCTTCCTCATCAAAATGGAAGGGAGGAGTTATCTGTTCACCAAGAAAGTAGCCTTCTATGGTCTTATTTTTTTTCCCTTTTCTGGGCATTTTCCCACCCAGTGACTTGACTTCTGAGTGTCCTCTCCACACCCACCAAGCCTCCAGATCCACCTAGCTAGTGCTTGGGGTCTGAGATTCAAATGCTGCTTCCCAGCCTCAGGGCTTTCGTTGGGGGCGGGGCTGCTAGTCAGTGTGAGATCAAGTTCAGGTGCTCAGGTGGGGGCAGAGCCGCCACTCAGGGCTCAGTTCCCTCGGGGGTTTATGCAGAGACCTTGGACAATGGAACCGAGCTCCTGCCTGTTTTGGGAGCCCCTGTCCTGTGCTGCCTTTGCTGCTGCTTCCCGAGGGGGCCTGAGTTATGGGGATACCCTGCTCCCCTCTCAGCCAGCCAAAAAGACTCTCTCACTGACCTTTGTGCCTGTGGGTGGAGGGACCTGCGCTGCGGCTGGAGATTCCATCCCTGAAGCCTGCTGGGATCTGCTCCTCTCGGTGCCACGCAGCCAAGGCAGGGCTGGGCTTTACTCCAGTCCGGTGCGCAATGGACCCTTCGGGTCAGTTTTCCAGGTCTCTCTGGAACAGAAATCTCTTCTGCTCCGTTGTTCTGTGGCTTCTGCTGCTCCAGAATTTGTTGGGAGTTCTTCTTTACAGGTATTTTATGGGCTGTAGGTTCGGAGCTAGCATATGTGAATCCTTCTACTCCGCCATCTTGGCAACTCTTGAGAGTATTTATTTCTGAAGTCCCAAAAACAGGTATGCTTCCTGGCCCTCTAGGCTATACTGAGGCCAAACAGTATTGCAAAAGAACATGAACTTTTTCTTAAGTTCTTTAGAGAAACTAAATTTTTCCCAATTTTATAAAAGATGAACTTTTGGGAAGTGAACAAATCAACTCAAATACAAATTGGGTAGGCCTTTCAAAAATCGTACAAAAGATTTTACAAAGCACTTCTTCGTACAAAAAAAATCTTCCTCTTTTATAAACAGTTTACAATTTATCGCAAGACCCTCATGAACTTAATTGGCAAAAATTACAAAGGATTTAAAATCCAAGGCCTTTTCACATTTGCCCATAAGCTTCCTTTTAACAGACATACTTACATAAATGCTTGATTCATAACAAAAACAATTTTAGTTAAAATTTCCTTCTTAAAAGTGGAAATAAACTTTTTAACATACCTAATACATTCTTGGATGGAACAGGCTTGAAAATCACATATAAAATGTATATCTATTTTTTTTCCAAGGATTCTCATTTTCTCAATAGGAATTCTACAACACAGAAACTTTTACATAGAATCGGTAACAGCTTTTTAACAATGCTATACTTAATATAACAACTTTTAGATTTACTTAAAAATTTAAAACTATTTAAGTTTACTTAAAACTTAAAAAAAAAAACATTAACCCATTCAGGTGAATGCATTTCCACATCAACTTGCACAGTAATTCATCTCTTTACCATTATGTGGGCACATTCTATCATCTGATCAGATAGACTCATCTCCAATTTGATGGAGTTATTAATTTTCAAATCAAGTTACATGATTTTTCTGTCTCCTTAAAATACTTCCTCACACCCTCACCAGTTACTGTTACTATCTGAAACTGACACATAGGTCCAGAATAACTATCTAGGGACAAGAGGGGTTTGAGTAAACCCCATTTATTCCCAAACCTTATCTGCCTTCCATATTATCAATCAAACTTTATTCCTCTTTCCAAATCAATTCCATTACTCAGACTACCCAGCTTTCCTTTACATTTTAATCATAAGACAAGATAGCTCATAAGTTATTACTGAAAGATGGCACCAACTGAAGAGAAGGGAGATGTGGTCAGCTCAGCTCAGCACATTACATAGGCCCTAACCACAATCCCCCTCCCCCTTCCCTAGCCCTCTTTCTCAGGGCTCATTGGTGCAAGCCCTGAGGGTACAAACTATTCAAGGCAATCTACCCCAGCAACAATTTTCACACTACTAAAAAAGGGGGGGGGAGGGTGTTATATTCTTCCCTGCTATGTGCCTAAAAACAACAGGGGGGGGGGGAAGGCTGCAAAAATACAGAGGGCAGTCTGGGAAATTAAAGCGGGTAGTCTTGGGAAAATATAGGGAGTAGTCTGGGAAAGTACAGAATATGTTGAAACATTTCTTCTACAAGGTTAACCTGCTGCAAATGTTTCAACAAGACAAGAAACAATTAACCCCTTGAGAAGGTTTCACTCCTGAGAGATCCTCAGAGATCATCTCTCACAGAACCTTAGATTTACTTCTTACTATCTGCATGATTTCTGGCAAGTCTATCATTTTATCTGTATTTCAATTTCTTCATATATAAAATAGGAATTGATACTTACACTACTTATTTACCTCACTATAAGAAAGTGTTTACTAGTTACTTCATTTTATAGAATATCATGTACTTTACTCTTGCATCCGCCACAGAAGCAAATGATAAATGCTTATATTTCTGAGCAAGACTATCATGATGAAAATACCACTTAAAACGGAAAACAAAGGGACTTGGAAAGTTACATGCTTTTACAAGTCAATTCTAGCAAACACTCAAAGATTAATTCTAATTTTACACAAAATGTTTGCAAAATATAGGAAAAGAAATGATTCTCCCTAATCCTTTCTATGATAGAAACATGGCCTTGATACCTAAACCAAAGACAGAAAGAAAACTATAGATCAGTATCTCAAATATTGATGCAAAAATTGCAAATAAAATATTAGCAAAGAGACTGACAACACATTACAAAGATTACACACAACAACCAAGTTGAATTTATACCATGAATGCCAAACTGGTTCAATATTACAGAAATTATAAACATAACTGGCCATATTAATGAAAAGAGCAAAAATTTTGCTATCTTTATATAAATGCAGAAAACGTTTTTGATGAAATACAACCCTCTCTTCTGTGAAAAACAATGGAAACCATAAGGATAAGTGAACTTTTCCTTAACATGGTAAGCAGAATATCCCTAAAATCAAGTGAGTACTCTAACAGAAATAAACTAGAATCCTTTCCAATAAGATCAAGGCAAAGCAAAGGTGTCCACTGGCACTCTAGAAATACTACTTATAGCAATAAGACAACAAAATGAAATTGAGGGAACAAATATAGGCAGAAAATAAAAAATTATCATTTCTACAGATGAGATGGGTACTTATAGAACATTAGAGTCAACTAAAAAATTAATCAAAACAACTTCAGCAAAGTTGCAGGATATTAAATCCACATAAATAATCAAAATTTCTGCATATGCCAACAAAACCTAGCAGCAATAAAATTGCATCCAATATAACTATAGAATGAATAAAATACTTCAAAGTCTACTTCCCAAGGTACACAGGAATTCTATGAATACAACTACAAAACACTTTTTATGGAAACACAAACCTAAATAGGTGAAGAAATATTAATTATTCATGGGTAGTCAGTGTTAATATAATAAAATGACAACACAACCTAAATTAATTTCCTAACTCAACCACCAAAAGACTGCTTTATAGAGAAACAAAAAAAATTCCTCTGGAGGAATAAAAGACCAAGAATCTCAAGGAAAATAATGAAAAAAAAAAGTTGGAGGGAAAGGACCTCCCTTGAAATGCCAGATCTCAAACCATATACTAGACAAAGCAGTAATCAACAAGTTTGAGAGAGAAAGAGTAAAAACACAAAAAGTTGGTTTTTCTTTTTTATTTCCCCAGTGGGAGAGGGCATGGAAAGAGAAAATAAATACTTGTTAACTGAGAATAAAATGTAATTTTAAGCAGTTAAATGTTAAACTTATGTATTTTAAGAAAAAAGACATTAGAGAAGTTTTTCTGTTCTACTTTGTACAGAAATGTTCATATTATTTGGTGCTTAAGTTCAGAATAAAAATTTTAACTTTAAAACAAAAATAGTATTTAAAAGATCATCTGACTGAAATTCCAGCAGAAAGTGTAAGATTGGTGAGGTGAGGTGGCATAATCTATCAGAAAAAAAAAAACAGTGGAGTAAGAGCTTAGAAGACCTCGGATTCTAGGTTGCCATCAGCAAAGAGCAACAAAACCACCCTAAATGTTTCGCAGGTATCATTATAAGGATCATATTAAATGACAGGTTAAAGTATTCTGGACACTGTAAAGTTTTATTTACATAAAAGTAATACTGAAGAAGAAAGAGGACAGCTGAATTGAGGCTAGTAAAATGAGAGTATAACCTAAGTGGACATCAACCTCTTATATTACTAAAGCACTTCAAAGTTTCAAGATCTTCCTTTCTCCACAAAAATCTTATGAGGCAGATAAGGCAAATATTATCTCCATTTACCTAGTGAGGAAACTGAGGCTCTAAAAGTCAAAAGGAAAGAGAAAGGCATTGTAGAAGAATCAGTAAGATCTGACATCCAATAGAAAAGAGAGGAAAGAAGGTTAACTTAAAGTTGAGAGGGTAGAAAGGCAGGACAGTTGTACCCCCAGCAGTCCCAGGAGCAAACAGGGAGGTGTTTCATCTTATAGAACGTTAGATCCTTGGGGGTAGGGATTTTCCATTTCCCAGTCTCCTATATCTCCCCTATCGGTAACAAAAAGCCTTTGGGACAAAATTTGGGTAAGAGAAGGAAAGTAAGGATCCCAATATCAGCCATTCTCCCTCCACAGTTCAGCACAATCCCCACTTCCTTCTAGAAAACAACCCCAATGATTTTAGGGATCATCTTTCCTTTTTCTAAGTTCCTAATCATTAGAGTGGAGCATCAGTGTGATAGAAGGGAAAGGGCAAAGAGTTTAAGAGTCAAGATCTCAGTTAATTCTGCCTAAGGCACTTAACTAGCAATGGTAACTACATCAAAGTCACTTAATCAAGTTCAAACAGTAATACCATCAGTAAAACGAGGACATGGCATCATCCTCAAACGATTTTATCAAACAAAAAAAAAATGAGCTATTAATATTGTTCTTATAAAATGAAAAGCAGAGTGGCATAATGGATAGAGAGCAGGCCACTAAAACTGGAAGACATGGATTCAAGGCTCTGTCATATTCTGGCTGCTTGTCCCTGGGCAAATTATTTAACCCTGGTGCTGCAGGCAACTAACTCTCTCAGTAAGATTTTTAAGTTGCAAAGAATGTACCAACTTATCCTAAAAGAGTTTCTTCATCCAGACAATGAAATCACAACTCCAGTTCCTATCCCTAATGTATAGTGTATGCCATATAATTTAACACAAGAGTAAACTGTCTTGTATTGTTCTAAATTTATTCATCTTGCAAATGCCCAATCAGATGGTGAATTAGTTGAGAAAGAATTGTCAGACCCTTTTTTTAATCTCCTAAAGTATTTAGCACAGTGCTGAGCAAATTTAATGCAAAAAAAATTTGCTGACAATGATTAAACATTTCCATTCCTATATCATACCAAACAATATAGTGCTATATACACTGACTAATCCGGAATAAAAAAATATTTATAAGAAGTCCTCAATCCTTCCCCTATGCCAATCTAAATCCTAAATCTCAAGTTTCATCTCCTTCATGAAGCCTTCTGATTTACATTCCAGAGTCCACTGCTTTTTCTGACATACACCAACCAACTCCCCCCAATCTACCTTCCTTCAGTTACTATTAACCCAGTAATGCAATCAATAACCTTTTTCTAATGAATGTCATTAACACAGGCAAAGGCAGAGTTTGGAAAAGAATAACAAAGGGAGAAAAAGTGAAGTAGGGGAACTGAAGAAGAAACACAAAAGAAATGTATGTGGTGAAAAGTGCAGAAGTACTAACCAGTTACCTATCCCAACTTAATAGAAAGGGCTGACAGCTGGGAGAGGGGTACTTTTTACCAATGGTTCTGACATAATAATATGGGTTAACAGCTGCAATACAGCATTGTTTTGAAAAGTTACTTAATCTGCTCTCCAAAAATGTGTTCGATAGGTTCTTATTAATTACTGAAATCTGAATGAGTTGAACCTTTTGAGGGCAAAATGGGGGGTGCCTGCTCCAAGTTCTAATTCTATTGTAAGGTTTGAAGCCAATATTCATTCACCCATCAATCCCAATTTACACAAATCTGAATTCAATGAAGTGTACTTTGACGTAGAAATCAATGTAGATATAATAAACATAACAAATTCAGTGAATTATTGCAATTGTCTGAATACCTTGATTTTCTAGGACACATAGGAATATGCATCTGAAAAAACTCAAAGAACAATGAAATAAAGAACTTTCCTCTTTTAGAAACAATATAAAATATAATCTGAGGTGTGTCCTGAAGGTGAAAAAATTAAAATAAAGGTCCTATTAAAACTCAAAATGCAAAAAGAACCATTTATTATGCCAATTTTATTCAAGGAGAAAAGTAATGCAATTTTTTTCCTGCCTTTAATTCAAAGAAGAGATAAAAAATGAGGTCTAACAATATCACGGGCAAGCAAAAAAAAATATATATATATATATAAATAATTCAAAATTACCTAAATCTAAAACATAAAAATGGGAGCAGCAATAAGGGGCTGCTTATCTCCCCCTACCCAAAAAAGTTTAAGATTCCAACAATGCAACTAGGAAATTGCTAAATCTCAGGGAAATCATACTTATACTTTTCCCTCTTATTTTTCTTTAGGATTGGGGGGTGGGGGGGAACATGGGGATTAAATCAATTTACGTGAAAAACATCAAAGAACAAGCTGCAGGCACCTTTCTAAAAGCTCATGAAAACAATGCACGGTCCGTGGGACTCTTAATTGGTACAGCCACTCTCGAAAGCAACTTGGACTCCTACCCCCAAAGTTTCCGAACTGCGCATATCCTTGGGCCAAGCGATACCCCAAACCAAAAGTCAAGGAAAGAAAGAAAAGGACCCTTAGTTATAAAATAATTGTAGCCGCTCTTTCGGTGGTGCAAGCCTGGGGGGCGCCCATCTTTTGGCATGTGCACATCACCGTAATCCACTAATGAAGGAGGAACGCGTAGGTTTCAAAGAAACCTGGAAGACGTGTAGGAACTGATGCACCCCAGACTGAGCAGAACCCAGAAAACCATTTCTACAGTGACTACAACTGAGACACAAACCCTTCCAACAGTCAGAGCTCTGATCGATGCAATGACCAACAGGGATCTGAGATGATAAAAACTGTTACCTACCTCCTGGAAAAGAGAGATAGATGGAAAATAAATTGATCTCTTAGGCATAGCATTGTTTTAATTTTGCATACTTCTTACAAGGCTTTTTTTCCCCCTTCGAAAGATGGGGTTAGAGTTTTGGTCATTAAAAAGAAATTTAATTCAAGACTAAGGCAAAGCTTGTAACCACAAATAAGACGACACCCCCTCCCCTCCCCCCATTCGGAGGGCCCGTGGGGCGCGCTGTTCAGGAGCCGATTATTTACATTACGAGTCCACAAGTAGGAGATAAAAACGCGGCAGACTCGGTGAGCGCGCCCGGGGGAAGGAGCGGAAGGCTGCCGGCTCCCACACGCAAGAGTCCCCCACAAAGTAACCACCGCACACCGGAGAGGCCCGGGAGGGAGGAGCAGGGGGGGCGGAGATGGGGCTCGGCCGAGGTCGACCCAAAAGATGCAGCGCGGAGACAGCGCACGCTGCCTCCCCCGGCCCAGCCCGACCACCGCTCTCCCGCCCTGGCGCAGGCCCGCTCCCTCCACCCACGACACAGCCACCCGCCCGTGGAACTTAGAAGGCACGGCCGCGTGTCTCCGCGCGGGGAATCCCCAAGGGGGTGGGGACTCTTTAGCAGGCTACACCAAAGGTGGGAGGGGGGGTCTCCCGCACGCGGGCAGGTCAGGGCTCCGGGGTGCGGACTGGCCCCGACTCGGGCTCGACAACAGGCGGAACAGGGGCGGCGGGAGACGCTGGGCCTAGTCACGTCCGGAGCCCCCCGCCTCTCCGCCGACGCCTCGGACGACCCCTCCCCGTCCTCCCCCTTTACCTTTTCCTCCACGCAGTTCACGATGATGGACGGATACTTGCGGCTCAGCCAGCGAAAGAAAGCCGGGACTCCCATAGTGTCGGTCGGGCGCTTTTTGAGTAGGCAAGCCCGGTCCCGGGGAAAAAAGCGTAACCAGAGAGACAGGCAGCGGCGGCGGCAGAGGGCAGGCACTTCCGCCCACCTTCAGGCCGAGCGGGGGGAAGTGACGCCACGCGGCCTCCGCGGCAGAGCACGGCGGGAAAAGAGCGCCGGGGGGAGGGAGAGGAGGGAGTGACCCGACTGGGGCGGCGCCAGAAAGAGTGGGCGCAAGCCGCGCTACCCCAAAAGAGACTGTTAGGGGTTGGGCCCCCAGTCATCCCTCGTCGTTCCGGCGGAGGCCTCGCCCTGGCGGCCCGAGCTCACGGTAGATGAGGCGGGGCCTATCTGGAGCGCTTCCACCCGAGTGCCCGGCGCGCAACTGTTCCCCACCCCCGCCTTGATTGAGCGGCGCAGGTGGGAAGGAGGCCTCGGGACGGCCGCGGCCTAACCTCGCGCCCCGCACCGAGGAGCGGCTCCAGTCTAGGAAACTTGTTTGTGGGACCTAACCCTGCTGGTCGGCCAAGGAATTCGGCCATTGGGGAGGGGCCAAAAAGGACTTCTTTTGTCTGCCTTTCCGCTCATGGCGAGCCACCCTGGCCGCGCTAGCGTGGAAGCCTCAGGGATCTTTTCTGGGGGTCGAACCCGCTTTGTTTTACCTTGTTACCCCTACGTCCACCCGGAGCCTTTGAACAGTAACTTGTGGGCATCTGCGATCTCTCTCGAATAACGAAGTCGTTTTAAAGTTAAACTTGGCGATGTTTGTTTAGTTTTGAGTGGTGCCCAGTAGATAGACCCTTTGAGTGCCACTTGGGGAAATGCCCCGCCTAAGTTACAGCAGGGGTTCTGAAGCGGAGTCAAGGGAACTCTGGGTCCCTCCGGGCCCTCTCGGGGGTCGACGGGGTCAAAATGATCTCCGTAATAGTACCAAAGGTTTTAAAGCTAGATATCGAAAGCCATAACCCACGTAAACACAAAGCTCTTTGGGGTCTCGATTTTTAAGCATGTAAAAGGGTCCTGAGACCAAAAAGTTTGAGAACCCCTGAGTTACAGGATTTAGCGCTGGAAAGAAAGCATTTAGAGAATAACTAGTTCTGCTTCCGTATTTTTAAAAATAAGTAAATATGCCCGTAGAACTGAAGCGATTCGCCTCAAGCGTTGTGGCTTTAGTAGCGAGATGGGATTTAAAAGCGTGTCTAAGGACTCCCAAGTCCAGCGTTTGGGCCTTTTCTGCACTCCAAGCAAACTGCTCTACCATTCATTTTCATCTTAAAGGGACAGAATCCCCTTCTAGGTTTCTAGATATTTGTATTCATATGGTATGTATGTTTGAGCCAACGAAGTTTAAGGTTTCAAAATTTCTTTAGGCTTTTTAAATAACCGAAAACTTTTGCAGTTAATTTTATGGTAAGGAAGATGTATTTTTAAGCCATCGCAAATGTCAACAATCAGCTACTAGTTAGTCCACCCATAACGGTCTAATAAAAGCCTACTGTGTGCAGGACGCTGTGCTAAGTGCCAGGGATACCAAAAAGGCAGGAACTCACAGAAAACAAATATGTTCAAACAAACTATATACAAGATAAATAGTAACTAATTTTAATAACAAATAAGGAATAAATAATAAGAAAGACAGCTCTAGGTTAAGAAAGATTGGGAAAGGCTTCTTATAGGACTTAGGATTTTAGTTGGGACTTGAAGGAAGCTAGGGAAGCCAGGAGTTGGAGATGATGAAGACTATTCTACATACAAAGCTCTGTGCTAGGCACTAGTGATCCAAAAGCAGTCGTTCAAATTTACAATCTATTGTTGTCAAATAAGTGTTTTATTAAGTTCCTACTATGTGCCAGTCACTGTACTAAGCTTGGAGGATACAAAGAATAGCAAAAGGTAGTCCTTCCTCTCATAGTCAAATAGGACAGGCAATGCAAAATTATGTAAGATATGTACAATATTATTTGATGATAATCAGCAGAGGAAAGGCGCTGAGAGCATTCCAGGAATGAGGGACAGTCAGTAAAAATGTCCATAGTTGGGAGATGGGAATGTCATGTGTGAGGACCAGCAAGTGTCACTAGATCACAGACTTCATGGGGGAGCATAAAGAAGACTGAAAATGTGGGGATAAAATGGTAGGTTTGAAGGGCTTAGAGTACCAAAGAGAATTTTTATTCTGTCCTGGAAGTGCTAGGGAGCTGGAGTTTGTTGATTAGGGAAAAGTAGGTGACATAGTCACTTTTGTGATGTAGGAAGATCAGGGAGACCAACCAGTGGGCTATTGCAGTAGCTTGTGCATGAGGTAATGAGGTCCTACACCAGGGTGGTGACAGTGTCAAAGGAAAGAAGGAAGCATATATGAGAGATGTTACAGAGGTAAAATTGACAAACCTTTGCAACTGATTAAGTATGGGGGTAACAGTTGAGAGTCAAGAATAAAACCTAGGTTGAGGGCCTGAGTGACTAGTAGGATGGTGGTGACTGATAGGAAAAGGGGAGAATTTAGGAGAGGAAGGTAATTAATTGAATTTTGGACATGTTAAGTTTAAAATATCTACAATACACTGAGTTTGAAATGTCCCGTAGGTAGGTGGAGATGAAAATGTAGAAGGTTGGATAAGTAGATCTGAGAAGCATCAGCATAGCTAATTGAATCCATGTGAATTGATGAGATTACCAATGGAATATACTAAAGAAGACAACTCAGAACAGACCCTTTGGGGTCACCTGGGGTTAACAGGTTGACATAGATGAAGATGCAGCCAAGGAGACAGAAAAAGAGTAATCAGACAAGTAAGAGGAGAACCAGGATAGAATATTGTCGTGGAAACCTACAGACAGGAGAGTACCAAGGAAAAGAAGGTGATCTACAAGTTGGCTGCAAAGAGGTCAAGAATGAGGATTAAGAAAAGGAGAATACACAGCTAAGTATGATAGAAAATAGAATGTAGTAGGCCAAGGACATGTCCAGACTCAGTACTCCAGGAAAATTTACAGAGAAATAAAGAACATTTAGGGAGGTTAAGAGAAAGTATTATGGTAGAAGTACAACCTGAACTTAACCTTGGAGAAGAAGAAACTTTCACCATTCCAAGATGCATTCTAGTGGTGGTAGATGCCCAGTAAAATTAAGAGACAGTATAACAAGATTGAAACACACAAGTCCAATTTGATGGGAAAGTAGAAATATGGGAAGGAGGAGTAAAGTGAAACCAGCCAAGAAAGATAAGTTACCCAGAATACAGTATTCACAGTGACTGCAGCAATGTACATGGAAAGAGCAATAAACTGAAATGAACCCTGTGAAATTAAAGATCTTAGCCCTGGAGGAGAATATAATTCAAATTCAGCTTTGTTGTAAAAGTGGGAGACCGCATGTAGAATGTTGCTTGTGTTGTCAGACACGTATTGGCTTTAGTTGGCATTTTTCCTCCTTTTAAATCTTTGTTATAAGGGAAAGCTCAGTGGAAAGGGTAAAGGAAAATGTATTCAGAAATAAAATAAATGAATTTTAAAATTTTAAAAGAAAGAAACACTTAGAGAACTAGATTGTAGAGGGTATTAAAGGACCTATAGGTGTTTTATCCTGTAAATGATAAGAAGCTAATAAAGGTTTCTGAGTAGGGTCAGCAAGTCTTACATATTCAGAAAATTACTTTGGCAGCTGTATGAAGGATGGATTTGAATAGAACAGAAGTGCTGTATGCTTGCTGTGTCTTGTGTATGTGTAGTGTTTATAGAGATGGCATGTTATTTTAAATGTCAGCTTGTAAATCCAAATAAGAACTCTGAATTAATTCTAAGATACTCACATAGAATGTAAATGTATTTAGAAGGTAAAATGTATGTATGTAGAATGTAAAATCAGAGATGTAATTAAGTCCTAAACTCTTAACCAAAAAAAAAACCTCTGCATCTTTGAGTAAAACAGATGTGATGTTAAACTTTATTATCAGAAGGATAACCCATTTTAATGTTAGGTCTGCCATGAAAGTAAAGATTTTAAACACCTAAGAACTGATTTGATTGGTATTATGTTAGAAAGGAGGGAATAGGTTAGTAAAAAGAAAATTCGTAAAAATTTAGTAAACCCTGAATTAGGGAAGTTAGATCTTTTTGTTGATATAACTAACTTAAAGTTTTCGAAACATTTTACATATGTTGTCTCATTTGAACTTCACAGTAGTCTTGTGAATTAGGCCCTATTGACTTCATTTTACAGATAAGAAAACAGGCTCAGAGATGTGACTTGCTCATGGTCACATAGTTATTAAGAGACAGAGGTGAGTACAAGATAAATTAAGGGAGAGAACACTAACAAATGGGAAAATCAGGGAAGGCTTCATAGAGGCATTGGCATGTAAGTCAAACTTTAAAAGATTCATTCAGAAAGATAGCAATGACTAGGAATATGCATTTCAGAAGTAAGAAATGACTTACAGGAATAATCATAGGCAGGAGTTAGGAATATCAAATTTGAGGACATGTAGAAAGCACAGAGTTTGAAATTTGAGGATCCAGCTTCAAATCCTGACCCTACACCTCATCCAAGTGTTATCTTCATTGCCCTTCTGGTTCCGATCCTTATTTCTGAACTTTGGAGTCATGCCTCAACCACCCTGTAATACTGAAATTTCCTTCAGTGCCTAGGAAGCTTCCTCACTTTGGAATATTCCTCTGCCAATTGGTGAGTTCTTTCTGGGGCCTCCATTTGTGGAGAGATCCTAGCTCTGACCCTAACCTCTGGACTTCAAAAATCATGCCTCCTTCTTTCTCCCCCTCTCCTTTTTTTTGGTTTCCTTCTGTGTGTGTGTTGTCCCCCATTACCACTAAATTTGAAGGCAAGGATTGCCTGTTTTTTTGTTTGTGTTTATATTTCATCCTCAGAGTTTAGCACAGTGTTGGCACATAAGAAGTACTTAAATGCTTGTTTCTTTCCTTCCTTCCATCTTTCCTTCCTTCCTTCGTTCTTTCCTTCCTTCAGCAAGTCACTTTGGGCTTCATTTCAATCATTTGTAAAATGAGGGAGATTAGACTAGATTACCTCTAAATTCTGTTCAGATTCTGAATCTTTGATTTTATATAGGAAAAGCAGGACTGACCACCTACTCACTCCACTCACCTACTTTAATTTTTGCTAAGTGAAACTCCTCAGGTGATTTGAATTTTTCCGAAATGTAGGTCTGATTATTTCATTCACTGATTCAGTATGTGAATTCCAGTGACTATTTCTTCTAGGAGTAAATATGAATTGTATTTAGCATTTAAGGTTCTTTATAACTTGTCCCCAACCTACCTTTTCAGATTTATTAAACATTAACTCCTCTTCACACACAACATCTGACTAACTGATGGGAATCTGACTCTCAAAAATGCTGAGGTCGCCCCTAGGGCCATGAGCTAAGAAGAGACCACTTCTCCTTAAAGGGGAAAAGGCATTGTTGTTGTTTGCCATTTGTTTTCAAAGAGGACTAATGTCATCACAATAGTGGATGATGAGTGATGTCTTGACTTTCATATAAGTTGGATTTAAGGGAGGTAGAATTAGGAAATCTAAAGGCTCCCAGCTCCCAGGATGTGAAATCCCAGGATACAGTGGATGACCTTGACATCTTTGATGCCTGACCAAGCTCTAAGTGCTTTGCAACACCTTTGTGGCCATTGAAAAAAATTTTTCTTATCTGCCCATTCCACCAGTGAAAGTCTTCACATGCTTGGGATAAACAGTCCCTCTACTCACTGACAGGTGTGAGGCCTATTGGTTCCCCTCAACCTGGTTTAGCCCATCTACCCAGATGGTTTACTGGGGTGTGGCCACTGCACATGCTACACCTTCTAGAAGCCACAGGTGAGAGTTGGGTGACAAGTGAACACCAAAGATGGCAAGCCCTCACACCAGGAGTGCTAGTCCTCCCTGAACACCTTACTACACTTCTCACCTCTACCTCTTCAAATTCCTAGCTCTCTTCTAGGCTGAGCTCAGGTTATCACCTCCTACACACACAAAAGCTTTCCTGATCTCAGTTGTTAGTGAGCCCCACCAAAAAAATTACTTTGTATTTACTTCTTTGGGTATATATTATTTTCCTTTCCACCCATAAAAATGTTTTTAAAAATAATAAACAATAAAATAAAAAACCTTAAGGACAGAAACCATTGCATTTTCATTTTTGTATCTCCAATAATTAGTAGCATGTCTTGTACTTACTAAATGCTTAAATAAATGCTCGTTGAATTCAGTAGAGATCAAGCAGATCTCTACAAGCTACAGCAGAGAAGAGATAAGCAGAGGAGAAAGAAGGTCATAGTCTGATACTCAGTATCTTTGTAGGGAAATAAGAAACAATGTTAGAGGTAGTCTTCAGAACTGAGTTGCCCTATGTGTTTTTTCCCTCAACATGCATGTTGCCTGTAAGTGTGTCCTGGCCAGGCAGGTTCTCTAGATATATTCCCCTTTGCACCAGTGGTATAGGAATCTGGGATAGGGTACTCCTGTACCCTTTTGTGTATTGGTTAGAGGACAAGGTATTCCTTATCATTACATTGCTATGCTTTTTAATTAAATGGCTTTTACTTGGAACTAGTGTGTCCTCTGGTTGCTTTTAGGTAAAGATCATGGGGAGCTCATGAGTTACTGCTTTGATTGGATGCTAATCCATGCTGTGCACCTACAATCCAATAGAAGATTCTGATTGGTTTTATCCTTCAGTCAACTATATGAATATGTGTTTGCATATGATTGTATATATGACATGATGGAGATCAAGCTATGTTGAAAATGGAGAGCAATATGGAATATATTAGGCAAATAAAAATTAAGATGTTTGTGAATATTCATAGATGTACTAGCATTTGAAGCAAAGCTATTGCCTAAACTCACATAAATCATGATAATAATAATAGTTCACATTCACATAGTATTTACTATGTGCCAGATACTGTGCTAAGAGCTTTACAGTTAATATCTCAACTGATCCTCAAAACCACCCTGGGAGACAGGTGCTATTATTATTCTCATTTTACAGATGAGGAAACTGAGGCAAACAGAAGTTAAGTGACTTGCCCAGAGTCACATAGTTAATGTTTGAGGCTGGATTTAAACTCATATTCCTGACTCCAGGCCTGGTGCTTCATCCATTGCACCACCTAGCTGTCTAATTCTGGTTTAACAATGTTTTTGAAAATTTCTTACCTATGACTACGTCATTATCTTAGGCCACCAGGCTAGAACAGCAACCATGCTTTCAATTTTTAAAAAATAAACTTTCAAAGTTTTTTTTCCTCTTGCATACCTTCCTAGATTTCAATTCTTTTAAATGGCAAAACTAAGGTTTTGCAGCTAACCTCTTCTTTTTTCTATAACCACCAATGTCATCTTTCTTTTCCCGATTCTGGCAAGGGTATTAGGCTTTATTTAATATATGCTACTTCTGTCACAAGATAGAGTTGTCCTTGGCTCAAACCTAACCCTATGATACTACTGTTCCTTTTTACAGTTTCCTTCCCAGCTGATCAGGTTCTGGCAGCTTCTTCAAAGGAGTGTAGCTGAGTAAACTGGAGCTTCCCCATTACCTTCAGGAGTAAATGTAAAAAACTTGACATTTAAAGCTCTTCACAACTTGACCTCTTTTTACCTTCTCATTCTTTAATATTCTTTCACAGACTCTCCAGTCTAGTCATACTGGTCTCCTTACTACTCCTTACATAATACTCTTATCTCGTCTCCATGTCTTTGTAGTGACTGTCCCCTATGCCTGGAATGCTCTCTCCTTATATCTACCTGCTAGAATTCCTAGGCTTCCTTCAAGACTCAGCTCAGATATCAGGAGACTTTTCTCAGTTTTCCCAGCTCAATGGCTTTCTCTAAGATTATCTTCCATCTGCTCTGCATGTATATTGTATGTAACTAGTTATTTATGTGTTGTCTTTCCTCTTAGTACATCAGCTTCTTGAGAGTAGGGACTGTTTTTGTGGTTCTTTGTATCCCGGATACTTAGCACGCAGCCTAGCAGCTAATAAGCACTTATTAAATGCTTCCTGAATGATGGCATTTTGAAACATGGAAGTCTCCAAAAAGCTCTTACAACTCAGTGAATCCAAGCATGTACCAGCGTCTCTCCACTAGGATAGAGGAGATACTATATCTTTTAACAGATATTTTTGGTAATGATTTTGATTACATTAAATTAAAAAGATTTTATACAAATTAAATCAGTGTAGTCAAAGAAAGCAGAAAATTGGGCAGAAATTTTATAGACAGTTTCTTGGATAAAGGTCTCATATCTCTAATATATAGAGAACTTTGTCAAATTTATACAAATATGAGTCATTCTCCAACTGATAAATGGTCAAAGGATATGAGTGGGAAATTTTTGAATGAAGAAATCAAAGCTATATGTATCCATATAAAAATGCTTTAAATCTTTATTGATTAGGGAAATGAAAATTAAAACAACTTTGGTATACCATCTCCCACCTATCAAATTGACTAAAATGATAGAAGGGAAAATAATAAATGTTGGAGGGGATGTGGAAAAATTGGAACACTGATACATTGTTGGTGGAACTGTGAATTGATCCAACCATTTTGGAGAGCAATCTGGAATTATGCCCAAAGAGTAATAAAATTATGTATATCCTTTGACCCAATAATACCATTATCAGTTCTGTTTCCTGAGGTGGTCAGGGAAAAAGAAGAAGAACCTATCTGTTTCAAAATATTTATAGCAGCTCTTTTTATAGTGGCAAAGAACTGAAACTGAGGGAATGCCCATCAGTTGAGAAATGGATGGATAAGTTGTGGAATATGATTATCTGGAAGACTACTGTGCTATAAGAAATGATGAGCACGTTAATTGTAGAAAAAACATGGAAAGACTTGTGTAGAATAATGAAGAGTGAAACGAGCAGAGCCAAGAGAATGTTGGATATGGTAACAGCAGTAATGTTGACTGAGTAATATGAATATTCAGATCAACTACAACTATGAAGAAAGATGCTGTCCACCTTCAGAGAAAGAATTGATACATGGAAGCAAGTGTTATATGGTTTCATATATATATATACATACATATATATATATATAAATAATCTGTGTGAAATGTTGGCCTTCTCTGATGCAAGGTTAACAGGTGAGAGGGAGACAATTTAGAACTCAAAACGTAACCAAAAAAAATAAATGAAAAAAAAAAAGAGATGCTGTCTTTAGGTGCCACTTTCTTTTAGATTCTTGCTCAGCTTCTACCAAAATATTAAAAAAAATATTATGGTAATATCTTCCAACAGGTTAGGAAATTATAATTCACTCTTTCAAGGAAGATGTGTAAACCAGAAAATCTGATTCACTCTATATAAGCTGATATGTGTGTGTGTATATATATATGTACACACACACATATGTGATAGTGACAAGATTCACAATTTTCCACCAAAGATCCTAAGAGGTAGTTAGTATATGTATTAAATTCCTTTTATAGTTGAGACTACCTGCTAGAGAACTTAAGTGACTTGTTTAGGATATATCTAAAATTGTCTGAATTCAGATTAATGATCACCATATAAAATCTCTCTTCTTTCATAGAAGACAAGCACAGGTTGTGAAAACAGCAATTCCAAACTGTACTTGGCCTTTTTTCTCCTGTTGCTGTTCTAAGGCTGTCATCAATATATCTCCTTTATAAAGATTCCAACAACCTAACTGTATGTACCAAAAAAATGTCTTGACAACAAGATTAAGAAGGCCATGTGGAAAAAATTTGGTTAAAATTTGTCCTTGAACTTTAATTTTCATAAGCCTTAACTCTTTCCGTAGGATCTCCTAATTCATGAAGTTATAGCTTACTTAAATTTGGGATGCCTTTCCTTCAAGATATATCAAAGGGGTTTTGTAAGAGCAGTTTCATTGCTAGGAATCATCTGTTAAATTATTGTTTCAGAATATTTAATTTAATTTAAAGTTAATAGGTTTTCTACATTTGGTTCCGAATCAATATAGTTTCATTTGGTCTTTTGTCATTTTCCTCTCATGTATTTTCAGACTAAGGGAAAAGAGTTAAGAATATGCATTTTATTCTTATGTCATCTGTTATAACCTTTAACAACAGTTTTTCCTTCTTATATTAGTTCCTTAATGTGCAGTCTAAATGTAACCATAGGCTTTTTCTCTATAGTCTCTTGCTTACAAACAGCATTGATTTCTGTATAAGACAGAAGAAGTCATGTGAATAGCATCATATTACTAGTTGTTAATTTTATGGCTGTGTATAATAATGTTTCTTTACTTCTTGGTAACTGATTGGCATTTTTAGTATGTTTTTTGAACCCTTTATCTTTAAAGCCTCTAAAACCTATAGCATTTTATAGAATGGTGATAAGGCATTAAGAATCATTCTATCTCTAAGAAAGAATCTGCTTAAACTATCATAGAAAAAGGTTATGAAAGACAGAATGTGGTAGAGTGAATAGAGCCCTGGCCTTGGAGTTTTAAAAGTTACAAAAGGGTTATAAAAAAAGTGAATGTGAATGCCCACATGAATATAATGGTCAAATCACTTAACCTGTCAGTGCCCCAGGCATTAGTACAGAGTGTTTCCTCACTAGTAGTTACTGCACATATGAAATCACAGGTCAAGACCAAAAGAATCCCCAAATATTTCAGATTACTTTTGCCTAGCAAGTTAATTTGAGTCTTACTATGTGCATTCACCAAATACAACCTCTGAAAGTAGGCAGTACCACTTCTAAGAGTGGGACTTACAGGAATTGGTAATGGGGATGTGATTTTCATGAGTCCCTGGTGCCTATCATACTCTAAATTCCTCAATCTGGCAATCAATACCCTTCACAGATTAAAACTACATACATCTTTCCTTGTTTATTCCCTATTAATTCCCTTCCCCTACCCACCTTGGGGCTTCAGTTTTATCAGACTACACTTTCTTGCTTCCATGCCTTGCTAATGCTGTTCGCTGTACAGGATAATGGGAGTGGACTAGTCCACACCTATTACACTGGAATATCTTCTACTCATATCAGTCTGATTCAACTCAATTCAATAAATATTTATCCATTGCCTACTATGTACCAGGAACCTGGACACTGTTGATATGAAAACAAAAATGAAAGTCCTTGCTCTCAAGTAGCTTACATTCACCCTGCTAGGTGGTGTTGTGGATAGAGCACAAGACTGGAGTCAGGAAGACCTGAGTTCAAATCTGCCTTCGGACACTTACTAGCTATGTGACTCTGGGCAAGTCACTTAACCTCAGTTTCCTCAACTATAAAATGAGATAATAACACCTACCTTGTTGTGAATATCAAACAAGGTAATACCTGTAAAGCATTTAATAGTGTAGCTGGCACATGAGTAGTATATGAATGCTTTTTCCCTTCTCTTCCCCATACTGAGAAAAAAGGGTATGTACGTATATAAGTAAAATACAAAATAGGTACTGTTAATAGTTTGTTCTAAAGTTTATAAAGCACTTTACGCACATTTAATCCTCACAACAATCCTATGACATAAAGGCTATTATCCTAATTTTAGAGATAAGAAAACTGAGGCTGAGAGAAATTAAATGACTTGCCCAGGATCTCACAGCTAGGAAGTGCCTGAATCAAGATTAGAATTCAGAAGCCTTCAAGTCCAACTCTATCCACTGCATGAGGCTGCTTCCAGAATAAAATCAATAAAAATTGTTTTCATGGAGATTAGGGGGTAGTTACTAACAATTGGTAAAATCAAGAAAGACCTTTTAGAGGTGGCCTTTGTGTTGAACATTAAAGGGAGCTAGAGCTTCCAAAAGGTGAAGGTGAAGAAGAGCATTCCAGGTATGAGGGATAACCTGTTTACCTGTTGAACTCATACCATTCCAGACCCAGCTTAAGAACTGCCTCCTCCTTGAAGCTTATACCAAGCCCAAAGTCAAAACTCATCTTTCCTTCTTCATGCTAATTACTGCATTTTGTATTACTTAACTTACATAAATAACTATATGCAAGCTAGAATATAGTAATCATATCATCCTAATTCTTATTTCACTACAAAATTGCTTAATTCATGAGGGAAGGGACCCTTCTACTTCTACCTATCTTTTAAGGCCAAAATTCAAATTTCTCTTCTGTAAAGCATTTCCAGACCTTCCAAGTACAAATCATAGAATTTTAGAGCAAAAAAACAATTTAGAGATAATTGAGAGTAAAGCCTTAACTTTACTGATAAGGAAACAAGCCTAGAGAACACTTTGGCAAATAATCATAAAGTTTCCTAAAGAATGTTCCCTAAAGTTCCATCCTTGGCCCAGTTCACTTCTCTTCCATCTCTGTGTTCTTTCTTTGTCAATCTCATTCACCCTCTTTGCTATAACTGCTATTTCTATGCTGATGAATAATGAACATAAAATTCTCTTGCAAATTTTCTCCCTTATATATATATGCTTGATCCCATCTCCTCTAGCAGGTTGTTCCCACAATCATTCCCTCTCTCGTCCTAAGCTTCTGTCCCTTGCAATCTACCTATACCTTCCCTGATGTTTGCAAACATTCCCAGGTCTCCCTTAAAAAATATCTGAACAGCTCTCTGTCCCCCTAACATATTCTATGTCTTCCCTATTTTGAGAAAATTCTTCCTTCTCCTACTTCACTTGTTAAATTCCTACCCATCCTATATAGTCTAATTTATATGCCACCTCATCCATGCAAATTTTTTACATTCTTCCTCCATCAATCAACAAATATGTATTAAGCACCTACTATGTGCCAGGCATTGTGCTAAGCACTATATAAGACCTTTACCTACTGAATAAGCCCTGACATAGTATGTTGTTTTGTACTTTTTTCATGTATTCATTTTATAATATTATTTCCAGATATTATCTGATTGTCTCTTACCTCCCTTCAATTAAATTCATTTTTAGCATATATATGTATATAAAATACTAGGTCACTTTATTTTGCCTAAGCTGAAAGTATAAGGATTACTTATGGGCCTGATCCCACCACTGATTGACACAGGACCTCTGAATTGCTCAACTTCTGACCTGGGTCAGTTTTGCTTAGGCAGCCAGGTGGCCACCTCTCTTGAGGGCTCACCATAATAATGCTAATTTCAATACAGACACCCAGTACCATAGCCCACTGCAGCTCAGTACTCTTCAGTTTAAGAGATCCGCCAGAATCTGCCTCCTCAGAAGCATGGATTATAGGTGTGTGCCACCACATCTGGTCTTCATTTAATTTCAACAAATATTTATTAAGTGAGAGGAAGGATGGTGCTACTGTTAATAAAAATGGAGTTCAGAAGGATGGTTTTTAAAAAACAATAAAAAATATTGAGTTCCACTTCAGATATTCCAAATTTGAAATGCTAGCAGGGCATACAAGTAATGTTCAATAGGCGGTTGGTGGAATGGAATTGGAACTTAGGAAAGAGATTATTAAGTACCCTGTGCAAGGTATTGTGGTAGCTCCTGGGGTTATACAGGCAAAAAAACTAAATTACCTCTGTCCTACAAAACACTTATGTTGTAAACTAGAAAAACAATGATAGATGTGTCACCTGTGCTGAGCATTGAAGGAAACTAAAGACCCCAAAAGATGAAGGTGAAGAGGTAATGCATCCCAGCGATTAAAGCAGGAAGGGAGTTGGAGGAATAGGGATGGGAGGAGTAACATCTTATACAAAGGCACAAGATAGAATTTATTTGTGAGCAAAGCAAGACAGCCAATTTCCCTGCATCATAGAGTGAATGAAAGGGCTATATATGATAAACCTAGAAAGGTAGATTTGAACCAGATTATGAAGGGTTTTATTCCAAAGATATTAGAAGAAGGAGAAGACATCAAAGGCATGGAAAAAATCAGACTAATACTGAAAAAAGTGGCCAAGAGAACATCAACAATTACTAACCTATATTCCTATTTTCCTTCTAGACATATTTAAGATTCATCTTCATGGGCCCAGAGTATAAGGAGACTCACAAGCAGTATTTCATGATGAACAGCATCTTCACCATTGTGAAATTGGTTGAAGGATGCAGAAAATATGAGATCCTTTTGAGTTTATTTATTGTGGAAAAAACTTCCTAAAAGCTCTCTTTGAAAAAAGCATTTCCCAATCATACATCAAGATCACTGAAGATTCCTTGAAAGATATAACATTCAGAACCTAGAGAATCTCATTTGATAACAGACTGATCATGAACATCAAGCAAAGTACAAAACAGGGAGGCATGCACTCACCAAAAGTTTTTACCACTGTGTAGAGGAAGATGCAATTCAGAGTCCAAGACAAAGACATGGCTGTGGAGAAGGTCCTCCAGATACTCCTCTTGGTTTTTAACATCATGCTGTTTGCGCTGATAATCACTCTAAAGCTAGGAGGGTCAAGAGGAACCCTTAGGAAGGGGACCATTCTCAACCCAGTTTCAGAGGGCAGTAGGTTTAAGGTTTTGAGAGGTGACTGGACAGGACAGAACAGGAGAAATAGAACAGAAGGAAAGGGAAGGGAAGGGAAGGCAGGAAAAGGAAAGGGAAGGGAAGGGAAGGCCAATGAAGGGAAGGGGCCAGTAAAACCCAAGTCAACTGGGCATCTTTTGACCATCCAAATTGATCATCCTTTGGAGAGGAGAAGGAAGGAGAGGAGGAGGCAGACAGGAGAAGAGGAGTTAGATTACCCAGCTACCTGAGTCCCCATTCAGAGGCAAGGCCCATTGACCTGTTTAAGAAGTAGCCAGGGCATGGCCCTTTAATGAGGCCAAGAAATGTGCGAAGACCTTGGCCTAAAGGGTCCAAGGTCTCCCAGTGCATCCTGGGCCATCTCCAGTCATCCTGAAGAATATCTGGTCACTGGATTCAGATGGCTCTGGAGGAGAAGTGAGGCTGGTGACCTGTACAGCATTCCCTCACTCAAAACAAAGTCAAGTGCAAGTCATGTCATCATTTCTCCGATGACATGGTCTTCTTTGGCAAGGAAGGAGGAATACAATGCTATTTGCATAAAACCCCAGAACAATGCAGAAAAACCACACACAAAAGACTTAGCTGATTTAGAAGATTGATTGCCCAGATTATGACATTCAGCTGGATAGGCAACCTATAGAGTTTTTATACCAATAAGTATTTTTGAAATGGACAGGATAAATGGACAACCAACCAAATGGGCCCCAGAGAGGAGGAGATTAAATAATTGAATTGTCTTCAGGAAATTCCATCACTTTTTCAATGATCCCAAATTTGTCCTAGAAACAAAAGTTCATTATTTTAAATACCAACATTCTATTAGATTATTATTTGATAGTGAGAAATGGAATACAACAGCCTTGGAAGCTCAACTGAAAAATGAACACATATTGTCAACAAGCATTTATTAAGAGCCTATTATGTGCCAAGCACTGTGCTAAGGTCTCAGGATTCAAAGAAAGGTTAATACAGTCACTGCCCAAGAATTTCCTTTCTAATGGGAGAAACATGTGAATTACTAGGTACATAGAGCAATGAAGTGGTATTGAGCAGGTAAGAGCAAACAACAAGGTGTACCAAATGAATTTCAAAGAAGAACAGGAATAAGAGATGTCATCAGGGAAATAGGTAATTGAAAAGTAAGATGGACTGGTCCTGTGGTGAGAAGGATGGATGACAAGAGTCTTCAGCTGTTATCTTTGTAATCTCAGGAGGAAAGTCAGGAAGGCCTCTAGCCCATTGGGTCAACCCTCAGTGACAAACTTGTGGGAATACAAAAACAGTATTCACATAGGAGGGCAGTTTTGAACTGGTTTCAGTCTGCTCATTGGGGCGAATATACAATTCTATGACTTAAAGGATCCATGCTGAGACAGGAGAGTCTATTTCCCAACTCTGGGTATTTTCACTGCTGTAGCCTATGTCTGGCACACTCTCTTCATCTCTGCTTCTTAGTTTCCCTGGCTTCCTTCAAATCTCAACTAAATTATCACCTTCTACATGAAGTCTGTCCTGGTTCTCCTAAATCTTAGTGCCTTCTCTCTAAGATTATCTCCAATTTACTCCATATATATCCTGTTTGTACATAGTTGTATGCATGTTTTTCCCCATCTACCCTCCTTCCCCCCACTTAAGACTATGAGCTCCTTAAAAACAAGAACTAGTTTTCACTTGGTTGGTTGTTTTTGGCCTTTCTTTGTACACCTAGCATTTAGCACAGTATTTGACATATAGTAGGTGCTTAATAGATTTTTATTGACTGACTGAAGGTATTGTGCTAGGTAGTGTTGTTGTTTGGACCAATGACATTACTTACAGGTGAGTTGAAATGAAGCAGAGTTGCACAAAGACATCAGCCTTACTTTCTCTTCCTGAGCTGTCGGATTCCAGTGGCAGGACAAAAGTCAAAATGCCTGGGATGGTTCAGGATGCAGTGGCATCTTTGATGCCTGACCAAGCCCTAAGCCCTCCACAGTGCCTACTTTTGCCACCTTCATGGCTGTTGAAATAAATTGTTCTTATCTGCCCATTCTGCCAGGGAAAGTCTTTACATACTTAGAGTAAATATTCTCCTAACTCACTGATAAGTCTGAGGCCTGTTGGTTACCCTCAACCCAAAACTCAATTCCATATTGGGATATTAGTACTGTGCATGCTACAGCTTCTTGGGGTCACAGGTGAGAGACTTGGGTGAATGTAGATACCACAAGTGGATGACCACCCCTGAAAAGGGCTCAGCAAGCCCTCAGACCAGAGGTGTTAGTATACCCTGAATACCCTAGGAACCCCATTGTGCTAGGTGCTAGGGATACAAAAGTGAAATAGTCTTTACCCTAAAGGTCTTTCGGCTCTATCAATGGAATAGAACATACATACGAGTAAGCAAATACAAAATATATTTAAGTAATACAAATTCATTTTAAGAGGGATTCTGGGCTACTAACTATGGGAATCAGGAAAGGCATAGGATTAGAGGTAAAGGTATCAAAGAGATAAGGTACCAAAAAAAAAGAATTTTAAAAAATGTGTTCATGTGGAATCTCAAAATATTCATTAAGATTCAACACATTGTGACCAGAAAATTAATAAAAGTCATTAG
Organism: Notamacropus eugenii; assembly: GCF_028372415.1. Lineage (NCBI taxonomy): Eukaryota > Metazoa > Chordata > Mammalia > Diprotodontia > Macropodidae > Notamacropus > Notamacropus eugenii. Next base: position 597,019,265 of record NC_092872.1, on the reverse strand, counting down.
ATAGGTCACAATTCTGAAATAATATACAAAGATGTTTAACACACATACACACATTATGATGGGCATGAAAAGGAGCCTCCAAAAGAGAGAGTGATGAATTAAGAATGACTCTGAGGTTGTAAACCTAGGTGAGTGGAAGGATGGCGCTACTGTTAATGAAAATGGAGAAGGTCAGAAGAAGGATGGTTTTAAGGGAAAAAATAAGAGTTTCATGTTAGATTTGAAATGTTAGCAGGGCATATAGGTAATGTCCAATAGGCAGTTGGTGGCATGGAATTGGGACTCAGAAAAGAGATTATTAAGTCTAAATGATTTGGCAGTCATCTACATTGAGATGGGTAACTGAACCCAGAGGAGCTGATGAAATTGGCAAGAGAATATAGAGAAAGAAGAGAACAGGGTACAGGATAGAAACTTGTGGGATACCCACACTGAGAGGTTAAAAGGTAGATGATGATAATTCAGTAAGAGAACCTGAAGAGGCATCCATTTGGCACCTATAGGCTAGATATCAGTAGGAAAGCATGCTTTATTTGTATTTTAAAGAGACAATGGAGATCTTCTAGTCCAATTTCCAATAACATTTTACAGATGAAAAACCTGAAGCCCAGAGAAGTTAGGTGACTTGCCCAAGCTCACCCAGGTAGTTTTGGTTTTCTCACTATGGCAAATTATTTCTATAGTTAAACTTTTGTACAAAATAATAGTTTGTGTCAATGTCTTTTTTGGTATCCATATCCTCATTTGGGGCATTAATTTGTTGAAATAGGTAAAGTTAGTGTTTTAATTGTATACCGTGTCTCTCTAAGTTTTATTTTCTTCTAATTTTGTATTACTTTTAATCTTTTCTCAGTGCTTCAATTGTACCCAAATGTTGTATATACTCAGAAATGATTCCCAAGTCAGTAATGAAGCATTTCCTCACTGTTAAAAAAAAAAAATTGCACTTCTTATTCAGTAGTCCCCATGATGGAAAGAGGTGGTAAACCAGTGGTTCCCAATTTTTTTTCTGCAAAGCCCTTTTGACAACAAAAATATTTGTTGTGAACACTTAAGGAAACTTAATATACTACTCATAATATTCTTTTAGATTTATTCACTAATTATTTACTATAACTACAATGATAACTTTTGCCCCCAAAAGCTCCAAATGAAATTGTATATTAAGAAATTTTAAATATAGGATTTAAGCTATAGTATGAAGACCAAATATAAAATTATGAATTCTAATTATAAGATAATTACAAACACCTTATGAAACATTCTGTAAGAATTAAAAGAGGTAATCCAGTAAGACTCATATGCTATTACATGCATAATTTAATATTAAATTTCATTATCTTATAAATTTTGTTGTCTATAACAAATGTTTTAATGAAATAAGCTACAACTTGGAAGATGTTTAACAAAATATAATAATCATATGTAAGATGGACATTTATATTTGAACAAAGTTGGCAAGATTTGGCTCAACATCATGTTGTGTTTATCTCTGTATTTTGACTTAAAACAAGAATAAAGTGAAAATTCTTACTCACAAAAACGTGGTGGAAAAAGACAGGAGAATTTTCTGAGTTCACTTGCTGCGAAATGGAAATTTGTTTTTTAATTCTAAATGGAAAAATTTATAAGGTTGGCATTTTTAAAATCCATTGATGTCAGTTAAACTATCTTTTTTCATCCATTGTAAATTCATCAGAGACATAAAAGACATAGATCAAATGGATTTTGAATCCAATTTAATTAATGTGTTGGAAATTTCAGGAAAAGATTTATTGAAAGTCACTTCTAAAAATTTCAGATGATCACTGATTTTTTTCACAATTAACCCTAAAGTAGTTCATTTCCAAAATTTTAGTTTCTTGATCATACTATTTACTTTGTCTTGACCATACGTTAGTATTTACTTGTCTCTAATATAGTGATGTCATTTTTGTCCTCTTCAAGAACAAAAGACAGCAACCATTTTGCACCACATTCTAATGTATTGAGTTCACTAATTTTTGAAGATGCCTGCTAAATACACTAATGTTTGTTACCTTGTATGTTTCACTTGCACACTCACTCAGATGACAAGAAGACAACTAACTCTTCTCTCAATTCAAATTGATAAGTAATAACTCTGCCATGGGAAAGCCACCTAATATTTCTGTATTAGAAGTATAAGGTTCTCACTCTCCATCTCCAAATAAAATGGTAAACAATCAAGAGTTAGTGGATTTTGATTTTATAAATATAATTATTTTGACAGACAGAATCATTTAACACATATATAGTGGCATTCGCTGTGATGCCACAATTTGTTTTTGTTTGGTGTGTCTATACTATAATCACATTAATTTTAATATGCAAAATGCTCCAACATTTTCCAATGGTTGATTTGCTCCATTTTTACAAATTGCACAAAAGGGTTAATTGATTATTTTCCTTCAAAGTGTGAATTAAAAATTAAAAATGCCTTCACTCTTGGCTATCCTGTTAACTGACAACAAAACAGCATTATTTTCTATTTTTTCATTATGCAATTAAAATTGCTAGGTTACAAACATTAGTTGTCTCATCTAATTGCAAAGCATCAATGTCACTTAAAAAACTCTTTCTACAATAGCTGATTCAACATCATTAGACATATGTATCTGGCAAGAAACTATTGGTAGAATGTCATCTCTAACTTCTTAATAAAATCATTTTCAAACATACACCTGACAACTGCTTTAGCTCATGGCAAAATAAATTTTTATGCAATATTTTGAGCATCTCCCTTTTCTGCAATTTGATAACTTACTAAACATAAAGCTTTGATTGTTCTTCTTCTTTCTTGTTTATTCACATAATCAATATTGTATTTTTAAAATCTTGTTTGTTCCACTTTAAAAATTGACATCTACAACATCTTGTAGACAAAAGAGAAGATTTTAAGCTGTTATTTGCAAGAACTCTGCAAATTACACTTTGGTATTTTGGATAGTCATTACCTACAAGAAATTTAAAAAAAAACAAATTCAATATATTCTTCATTATTTTCTACTTTTCCCACTTCCATTAAAATGCATATATAGTAGAATCTTTGTGTATTATTTCAGAATTGTGATCTAGCAAATGACTTTATTACCATTTTGGTCACGCTGTGCTGAATCTTAATAAGTATTTTAAGATTTCTTGTTAACACATTTTTCAAATTATTTTTTGAATACACTTCCAGTCTTTATCTGACGACCCAGTAGGGATACTATAACTTAAAATATTTTTCTACAAAAATGTGTTTTTATATTTAAATATTGTTAAATATATTACAATATATTTCAGTACAACAGAAGCAAATATATATTCTTTGAAACAACTTTGTTTCTTAATCATGGACAGGCATCATAACTTTTCTCCTGTAAACACCATTATTACCTATGGATGTGAACTCCCCAAGAAAAGGTTACCTAACCAATCAATGAAAACTAATAACTAGGTTTGCTGTGGAATATTTACTTTTCTATTGCATTAAATTACAAATGTACTTAAAAGTTCAACTGCATCAATTTATTTTTTATAAAATGTTTATATATAAACTAACTTTTGTAAAGGAAAATTATCTCTTCAGACATGACTTTCTTCTCTTTTACCAATGGTCACACTCTTGTAGAAACTCTGCTGAGTGACTGGCAAGTAGGGTCAGCTAGTTCATTTGAAAATACATCATATGGAAAAATAGTAACATAAGTAAAGGATAAGTTTATACCAAAAAAACAGTGTTAATATAGCAACAAGAGACAACAGAGGTTTTTTTCTAAAGAACATTTCTGATGGTCCATGATGATTTCAAGATGGCACGTAATACATGTGCCCAGTGATCATGGTTATCAAACAGCCTGACATTTTCAAAAAATCAATTGTTTGTAACATCTTGATAATCTGATTATACAGCTGATGAATTACAATTAGGGTAATAGAAAAATAGGGTAATAGAAAATAATGAAAGCTCTATTGTGGTAAAGTGCACAGAACACAAAAGAGGGTGTTTGACTGAGTCTGACTATCCAATGGGAATCAGTTTGTACTCAAATGTTGAACTCTTGTGGCAGTTTGGAAACAATTTGATGACAAGTAGAGAAGCTGCAAGAACACAATGCAGTTAGTAAGAAGTGGTCAGAGTTTGATATAATGATTAAACAAATACCAAAATCACTGCATGCATGACAATGATGGTTTCAAATTGCTACAGAAACAAACTTATAATGTTTCAAATGTTTGCAGGCAACAACAGAGGAAAAATAAATTTGTAAGGTATTTGGACAATTATTTACTGTTTAAGATGCCATTGAAGACTGTTTAGCACGAACACCTTCACATCTAAATGGGAACAACTTTGATAGACTATAGGTACCAAATGAAGCATATGTCATCAGATATGATCAATGATTGTTTTTCTTACATGCCTTTTTTTCAATAGACTGTTCTGTTTTGGAGAGGAGGAAGTAACAGTTGCATTAAAAAAGAACAATAATACAATATTTTCTTTTTCTAAAGAAGTGAGTGAGGGGTGATATAAAACAAGCAATAGACGTGGGGAACTTTTTTTTTTAAATGAACTGCTTAGCAAATGACAGGTTGTACTTGCTTAGAAGCAATGTTAATTTCTGTGTTATTCCAGTTTTAGTACATGCTGCCAAAGTGAGCACTGAGTAACTTTTCTTTGTGTTTGACTGTGAAAGGAAGAAGAGACATAGGTATTAAATGAAGGTTTTTGAAGGGTGGGGGAGAGCTGGGTATATCTGTAGGCTTGGGTGGGGGGGGAAATAGTATATAAGAAGAGACTGAAGATGACGGAAAGGGCAAGATTACAGAGGAGATGAGAGGGAAAGATGGGGAAAAGGACACAGGAAGTTGGCCTTGGTGAGAAGGGCCATATTTTCCCCAAGGACTTACCAAGGGAGAAGAGAATGAGGTAAGAGTTGATGAAGACCTGACCTGAAATGGTGACTGTGTAAATAGATAGAAGGGGTCAGGTTTAGGAGATGTTATAGAGATAAAAAGAGCAAAATTTACCATCTAAAGGGGCAACAAAAGTCATCTAACATACCATCTTCATTTTGTGGTTGAGGAAACAGTTCCAGAGTGGGTAAGTGAGGCTTCCAAATCCAGTGTTCTTTCCATTGCACCACACTGTCCTTCCCTATTTTACCAAATCAATAAACATTTATTAAGTGCTTTCTATGTGTCAGATAGTGTACAAAGAACTGGGGATACAAAGAAAAGCAAAATCACAAAAATAATCCCTGCCTTGAGGAAGTTTACATAGTAATGTGGAAAAAATATGCAAATAAGATATATATATATATATATATATATATATATATATATATATGCACACACATACATATATGTATGTATATATGTGTATATATATACATATATATGTATATGTGTGTGTGTGTTTGTATATATACAGAGAGAGAGGTGTGGAAGTAACCTTCAAGGGGAAAGGTTAAGTAGCTAGGGGTCAGGAAGACCTCCAGTAGAAGTAGCCTTTGAGATGAGTCTTGAAAGAAAGCAGAGATATCAAGCGGTGACAACAAGAAGGGATACCATTGCAAGCATGCAGCATAGCCAATATAAATCACAGAGAGGAGAAAGGAATTGTTCTACACCTTGGAACAGTAAGTAAGCTGTTATTACTGAACCATAGAGTTCATGAAAGGGAGTGAAATATGAGAAGATTTGAAAAACAGGAAGGGGCTAAGTGGTGAGGAGTTTTAAATGCAAAAGGAATTTATATTTGATCTTGGAGTTGACAAGGAGTCATTGGAATTTACTAGGTAGAGAGGACATAGTCAGAGCTACACTTTAGGGAAAGCATTTTACCCACTATGTGGAGAGGAGATTGAAGAAGAGAGAGATGTGAGAAGTTAGAAGGCTATTAAATAGTCAAAGTGGGCCTGAACAAGAATAGTGACTATTTGAGAGGAGAGAAAGGGACATATATGAGAGATGCTATGAAGTTAGAGATGATGAGATTTGACAACAGATTGGATATGTGCAGTGAGTAGGAGGGAGGATGCTGAGGCTGCTAACCAGAGAGACTGGGAGAATGGTGATACCACCCTCATTTGATATTAGTAATCAGAGGATCAAAAAAAAACTCTTCTGTTGCATCTTGGACATCCTTGAACATGCTAACCATCTTCATCTTTACCAATGGTAACAGAGTTCCACTGCATCCTCTGCACTCTGGGCCCTTTCCATCCTGCTGATGAACTCTGACCTCTGATCTATCAGACATTGTTGATGAACCCTCTGTACCCCTAGGCCTTCCCCTACAGATGAACCCTAAGAGGTAGCATATCATAGTAGATAGAGCACTAGATAGAGTCAGGAAGACCTGAGTTCAAATCCTCAGACACCAGCTGTGTGACCCTGGACAAGTTAAAATCTCTCTGAACTTCAGTTTCCTCATCTGTTGAGTGAAGGAATTGGACTTCATAACTTCCAAAGTCCTTCTTGATCTAAAATTTTGATTGTATGAACATCAGTCTTCGGATTGCCATTTGCAACGGAACCTTCCTATGTTTTGTCTTCCTCTATTAGATGGGCGCTCCTTGAGAGCACAGCCTCTCTCTCTCTTTCTCTCTCTCCGCACCCCACTCTCTCTCTCTTTTTCTCTTTTCTATTCATGTCCCCAGTACTTAGCTCAGTGCTTAGTGCATAGCAAGTGCTGAAGAAATGCTTACTTAGTCTTCTATCCAGGGATCTTTTACAATCTTGACATACTTATGGGAAACAATTTAAGTCTTCCTTTTTGTCTCTGATACTGCTACCACCCAAGTGCAGGCCCTAATCACCTCATAGCAATAGCCTGCTGGTGGGTCTGCCTGCCTCAAGTCTCTCCCCAATCTATCCTGCATTCGCTCACCAAAATGATTTTCTTAAATAGAAGGTCCAGTAATGTCACCCCAAACTCTCAATGAGTTCCAATGGTTTCCTATTGCCTACAGAATCAAATAGAAAGACTTCTGCTTGAAGTTCAAAGTCCTTCATAACCTAGCCTCCTGCTGTCATTCCAGTCTTCTTACACCTTACACCTTACTCTTTATACATACTCTTTGATCCAGTGACCTAGGCCTTCTTGGCTGTTCCTCAATGGAGACACCACATCTCTTGGCTCTGGGCATTTTGTCTCTTTTTTCCCATGCCTGGAATGCTCTGTCTTCTTATCTCCACCTACTAGTCTCTATGAATTCCTTTAAGTTCCAACTAAATTCCCATCTTCTATAGGAAGTTTTTTCTAATTCCTCTTAATTCTTTTGCCTTCCCTCTATTAATTATTTTCTATTTATCCTGCATATGGCTTGTTAGAATATTTTTGTTGTTGTCTCCCTCCCTCCTCCCCCCTCTCCCGCATTACACTATAAACTCCTTGAGGGCAGGGACTATCTTTTGCCTCTTTTTTGTATTCCTGATTCTTAGCACAGTGCCTGGCAAATGGTGAATGCATAATAAATGCTAACTGACTGACTGAACTGCCAACAGTCTGCAATAGTCTTATTCTCATTGTCCCTATTCATGTAATGCTTTACAATTTAAAATGTATTTTCATATGAAATACATGCTTTGATTGGGATTAGATTTTCTAGTCACAGATTTTTTTTTTCATTTCAGACACATAATTAAAGCAGTATAGGGATTTCTTGGTGTGGATATTCTCTCCCCTGAAACAGATCTGCAACCCATCTATAAATTAGTGTTAGACATTTTCCTGAGACATGAAGGTCAGAGGTAGGATGTAAACCTATCTTTTCCTGATTCCCAGTTTTTATTATCCACTACACTATTCTGCCTCTGCCTGATTTGTAACCCTAAATCTCCCACCATTACATATATTTGAAAATCTCTAGTAAGAAGGTTGAACTGAAAAAAAATTAAACAAATTCTAATTGAAGTACACAATGTCCTATTCTGCCTATTATAGTGTGGAGGTTGCACTGAGTTCTCCAAGATATGAAATCAAAGTGTAAAGCTGTGACAGGTTCTACCACACTAGCAAACCTTTAGTATAACTTTAGGGACAGACTGTTTCTGTTGAACAAGAACTAACCCAGCTAAGAACAGAAAGACTCATAACTAGTTAATAAACCACTAAGTGATTGGGGGTTTTTTTGCCCATGGCAACCTATACAATAAGGTAAGATTTTTAAAAATTGACCTCAGCCCTATCTAGTACCTTTCTGCTTCCACAGTGATTGAGATAGGGTTATGGATACAGGAAGGACTGAAACTTTGTTTTTAAGGGAAAGATATAGTAACCATCTACTCTAATCTATCCATAAAGGGAATCTCCATTATAACCTACGTGACCAGTGGTAGTTCAGTCTCTGCTTAATGCCCTCCAATAGGAAAGGAGAGTCCGCTACCTGCCTTGGTGTCTGTATCATCCAGGCAATATTCACAGCACCAAAGGCAACTATGAATATGTCAGTATAGTTCTGAATCTCAAAGTATAACACTCTCCATATAGAAGGCAGAAGAAAAACGTTTATTCAGACACCAGAAAACCAATTCCCAACACCAGAAAACCAAATCCGTCATAGTAATCAAAAAGTCAATACACATTAACACTGCAGGGGACAAAGGCATTTCCAAGTCTACCTAGCCCCCCCATCTCCGCTGTGGCCTTCCCACAAACAAACACTCACCAATCTAAGCTGTGCCTGTCTGCCTATGTCCTTCCCAGCTCTGACCTGACCAACTTCCTCTCAGCTCTGCTCCACCCTTCTTGTTCCACCCATTCAGGAAGCTCCTCCTACCATATGTGACTTAGGCTCCCATGTGATTTAAGCAGGTCACATGGGACTATTAATGAATGGGAAAGATCTTCCCATTTAAATTGCCATTACAGCATCTTAATCTATATTGGTGAGTACATTAAATTGAAAAGCTTTTGCACAAACAAACCCAATGCAACCAAGATTAGGAGGGAAACATAAAACTGGGAAAAAACTTTTTACAACTAATGTCTGTAATAAAGGCCTCATTTCTAAAACATATAGAGAACTGAGTCAAATTTACAAGAATACAAGTCATTCCTCAATTTATAAATGGTCAAAGGATATGAATGGACAGTTTTTAAAAGAAGAAATCAAAGATATCTATAGTCATATGAAAAAAATGTTCTAAATCACTATTGATTAGAGAGATGCAAATCAAAACAACTCTGAGGTACCACATCACATCTATCAGATTGGTTGATGTTACTAAACAGGAAAATGATAGATGTGCTATTGAATATGTAACAAGCTTGAGCATTTTGATTAGCTTGTTTTAAGACAGGAAAGGGGAAGGTGGAGGGGACAATAACTCCTAAGGTTGACTTGGTTCCCTCTTCTTCATATAATAAGTTTACTGGGATACTTGGGTAACAAAACAGCAGATTACATTATTGTATTTCTGGATGGACAAACACTGGGAAGAGAAATTTGGGAAAAAGTCAGCCTATTGGGGGGATTTCTCTCAGACTGTGTTTTCTGCTCACAGTTGCCAGTAAAGTCAATGACATTCATTCATGCCTCTCTTCTCCCTAGGTGTGTTGAAATATCACATTTGCTCCTACTATAAACCAGATACTTTGAATCTCTCCTCGTTCTGAAATAGCTTCTTAAGCTTGTTACGTATTCAATAGCATGTAGTAGAATTAAGTAAACTAGCATATATTATACTATGTAGCAAGTACAAAGCAAATATGTTCACCTGTGGGCCCAATATATGGAGGCTCACAGTGTAGTACAGTTTCTAGAAAGGGCTTGATAAACACTAACATTAGTAAGTATCATGAAATAGGGCTTGATGATCACTTTCCCCAACTTGTGTTCCTAGCCTTTAATTTGGGCCCAATATGTATACTATATGAATAGATTATAGGTAAATATGCTCATAATTCTACTCACTCTAATAGTGTCCTTTCACAACAATTGGGTCAAATACTGTTCCCAAAATACAATTACATAGAACAAAAACTTATTAGTCTTCTCCACTGATGTTGGTGTAGAGGGGTTCTGTTATTTTTCATAACTCGAAATGTGGTCTTTGAGAAAATCTTAGTGAAGATTACTGTTTAAGGCATCAGGTAGGATTATCACCTAAAAGGAAAGAAAAACATAAATTTGATAGAACCCCTACTTCTTAGTTATAAGGATAATATACTTCAAAGAGTTTTAAATAACATTTTCCTCAGGGGCATACACAGAAAGAAGGTATGGGAAAGCCATCATTTTGAGGATAACAAAATTTTAAGCACTCTGAGAAGTGTTGCAGGTAAGACCTCAACTCTACAAGCTGATAAGCAAGTCCAGGCTTTTATTTATAGTGACATGAATGACATTTATCTGCCTTTCCCTGGAACATCTGTAATCCACTTGTCAAGGTGAATTTTATTCTGAGACCCAATTTCTGGGGAGTGTTAGCAGCCCTAGAATACCAATTTAGCTGCCATTGCTGAAATTCCTGATGGGAAAAAAATAAAATCTTTGGCGAACTTCTATTTTACTAAAACTCAAATTTTCCTCATTGGGGGTGTTTCCTAAAGAGAATCCTGTCTATGTGACAGGAATTGTGATCTTTCCAAATATGGAATTTAGAAAGATAGTAAATGGTTCATAATGATGTTTAAACATCTTCCCAGCTTTGTCCCTAAGCACTTTCTTTTGCTCTTTAGAAATATGGGTAACAGAAAAATATGCTTTCTCCATGACTCAATCTTCCTGGCTCCAATTTATGGCAGTCCATGTTTTAGATACTATAAGTCCAAATCAAATATGTGTTGAATATTGTGCAAGAAAAAAAGCTAAATAGAAATAAAAGATTTGACTAGCGGTAGAAAACCATAAAAGAGATAGCTTCAGGCTATATTGATTCATTGTAGAACAAATTTTATAGGCAAAAATAGGTATAAGAAAGATGCAGAAGTAAGAGAACACTGTGTGCTTGGATGATCAAAAAAGGCTTTGTAGAGGAAGTGGGATTTGAACTGAGTCTTTAAGGACAGCCAAACAGAAAAAAAGAAAGACCAATTTCAAGTGAGTTCAAACATGTGAATGAAATCATAAAGGTAGCTAAGCATGAAATGCCAATGAACTGGAACTCCCAACATCCAGAGTCCTTTGATGATGGAAGGTGGTGCAAGTAAAATTCTTTCAAATGCAAAGAAAAAAGAGTTTAATCCAGCAAAGATCTCAGGTCAGATTTAAGGATTCATCAATAATTGGAGCCTGCATACTCAATGGCCTGACTCACACTTGGACTCAATCCAAGACAAGGAGTATACGTACCTAGAAAATGACTTATAATTGATTCATTCAATTTTAATATAGTCAGGCCTATATTTTAGGACTATCAGTTTGGCAGTGGGATAGAGCATGAATTGAAGAGGGGAACTGGAAGCAAGGAGACCATTTTGGAGCCTATTAAAAAAAGTCAATGAGTTAACAAACATTTATTATGTGCTTACTATTTGCCAAGTACTAATACCAAAAAACATTGTCCTTGCACTCAAGGAATTTACTTTCTTATGGGGCAGAGAACATGTAAATAAAGAGGTATATACATGATACACACAGCAGATGGAAGGTAACCTTAGAGGGGAAGGCTGTAGCAGCTGGGGGAGCTGTGAAAGGCATTTGCAGATGACATTTGAGCTAAGTCTGGAAGGAAGCCAGGAATTTTAAGAGGTGGTGGTGAGGGAAGAGAGCATTCCAGGCATGAGGGCCTCCAGTACAAAGGCAAAGAGATGGAATATTATATGTGAAGAATAGTAAGTAGGCCAGTATAACTGGATCACAGAATGCATGAAGGGGAATATTGTGTAAGAAAGCTTGAAAGGTAGGAAGGGTTCAGGTTTTGTATAACTTTAAATACCAAATAAAGAACTTAATGTTTGACAGTGAAGATAATAAGGAGCCACTGGAGTTTAGTGATCTAAGAATGACATGATCAGACCTAGACTTTAGAAAAATCATTTTGGCATCTTTGTGAAGGATATGTTGAAATAGAAAGAAATGAAGTCCAGGTAAGATGTGATGAGAACCTTAGTTAGAGTGGTGGCTATGAGAAAGGAGAGAAGGGGTTGTACACAAGAGATGTGGATATAGAAATGACAGTGTTTATCTATGGATTGGACATGTGAGGTGAGAGTGAGGAGACAAGGAAGATGCCAAGTTTGTGAACCTTGCTGACTGGGAAGACGGTAGGGCCCTAAGAGTAATGAGAAATTTTAGAATGGAGGCAGATATCAGGGAAAAGGCAATGAGTTTTGTTTGGGCACATTGAGAGTGAGATGTCTATAGTATGTTTTGCTCAAAATGTCCAATAGCTAATTGATGATATTGAACTGTAGCTCAGGAGAGAGAGTATGACAGAATATATAGATCTTCATAGAGCTGCCTATGAACTCATGGGTACTAATGAGATCCCCAAGTGAGATAGTATGAAGAAAACAGAAGAGGGTCAAGGACGGAACCTTGAGGGACTTAAATTAGTTGATGTGACATGAGTAAAGATGAATTTTGGCAAAAGAAACTGAGGAGTAGTTAGAGAAGGAGAAGAACCAAAAAAAAAAAAATAGTGTCATAAAAACCTAAGTAAGAGAGACTATCCGAGAGAAGAGAGTGATCAACAGGGTCAAATGCTGTAGAGGCCAAGAAGGATGAGGATAGAGAAAAGGCCTTAAGATTTGGCAATTACATGAATATCGCTAACTTTGGAGAGAACAATTTCATTTGACTGACGAGGTCAGAAGCTGGATTAAAGATGTTTTACAAGTGAGAGAAAAGGAAATGGAGGCACTGAGTACAGACAGGTTTTTTCCAAGGAGTTTAGATGAGGAGGAGAGAGAGATATAAGATAATAGCTAGCAGGGGCAGTAGTAGTATGCAATAGATGGTAGGAATCAGAATGAGCATCAAGCCTGACTTCTGAAGTCCTGGATCAAATGAGATAAAATTTATGAAGCACTTAGCATGTTGTCTGGCATGTGCTAGGTCCTTAAAAAATCCTTGTTCCCTTCCTAGGCAAGGTTCTGGTAGGGAGAGGTCTGGAATCTGAGGCTTGGTGTCTCTAACTGAGGCACATTGTTAATCTTAGATGGTTCATTGAAATGTTTCATTGCAATAATTAGTGATCCCACAAAAAGTAGTTCAATTCAACAAAAACATATTAAGTACCCATTTCATTTCATAGGTTGTCATGACCAAAAAATTTATTCAAATGGATAGCTTTCTGGGGGTCTCTCCATACTTAGTCTAGTCTTGGAAAAACAGAAATAGTCTTTTGATGAGAACAACAATAGTGTATTGTAGGAATGGGGAGAGGAAAAGGGGTTACAAAATGGCCCTCAGTTCGGTGAAGTCCTCTTTCACTTCTGCAATGATTGTAGTGGTGTCAGAAAAGAGGACAGGGTGTGAGGAATCAAGTTTTTACACATTAAAAACATTAACTTTACTCTAAATGTGAGAACTTTGTCCAGTTCCCAAACAGAAATACTACTAAAGAACAGAATTATATTAATTTTTATATTCTTGCTATAAATACAACTAAAAATCGAAAGGAAGTTGCAGTTAAATGGACAGATGGTTCACAGGTTGTCTCTGAAGAAGCAAATAAAGCAGCTGGCAAGAATAAGAAAAGTCAAAAGGGTATAGCCTATAATGCCTTTATAAGGAGATAGGATCTGGACATGGGATTTCATTGGTATAGGGAATACCCAAGTAAGAGGCCTTTTTCTACCAGTGTAAGTCACCACTTTCTTGGCAAGTTATCATCTTAGAGTTGACTAGAGCACTGAGAGGTTAAATGACTCCCCCAGGATCACATAGTCTATATGAGTCAGAGGTAGGATTTGAACTCAGGTGTTTTTACCTTCTCTGTCCACTATGACACGTATTGTCTCTGTGCCTACATAACCTTAATATTTCCTTTGAGAAGAGTCAGGCAGTGTTTGACATGGCAAACTCTAAATAACACTGTCAAATATAAAATTGATTTTATTTTAATAGATAGAAAATGAATAAGTAACATGTGAGTCATTTTAATCACCTCTTTATAAACACATAGACCACTGACTTGTGGGAACAAAGATTAAAATCAATATGAAATTAAAACAAAGAATTAAAAGAAGAAGCCGTGCTCTGCAATTATAAATTTAACCAAATCTATGTAAATCAGCTGCTTATGCCCCTCAAAATATCAAATTCAGAAAACCTTAATTATTACCAGATTCTCACCATTTCCAAAGAAGTTGAAGGATGGATATGATTCAATAACCGCAATCAAGAAACAGAATAGTCTAGAAAATATTTCAGCCAGTAAATACTTGAAATTCTAAATATACAAAAGGAAACTTCTGATGAAAATAGGACTTTTCTCAAAGAACCAATGTAGATACACAGGGAACCCACAAACCAACTTAAATTTTTAAAAGCTATCTACAGAAGATCAAACATGGGCTGATAATAGATGAATATAAAATATGTCACAACACTCTAAGAAAAGAGAGAGCATACAGGACAATATAATCAACTTAAAAAATTATTAAGCACTTCCTATGCTAAGCACCAGGGAAACAAAAAGAGGTGAAAGACAGCCCAGGCCCTTCTGGAGCTTACAGAATAATGAGGAAGACCACACACAAACCAATATATACAAGGCAAGTTATGTGTAGGATAAATAGAAGATAATTAACAGAGAGAAAGCACTGGTTGGGACTTAAAGGAAGCTAGAGAGGTCAGTAGTAAGAGCAGATGAAGGAGAATATTCCCACTATCAGAGACAGTCAGAAAGGAGGCCCCAGAGTTGAGATGGAGTGTCTTGTTCACAGAATAGCTAGGAGTCCAGTGTCACTGAACAGAAGAGTACATGGTGGGGAGCAAGGTGTAAGAAGACTGGAAAGGTAGGAGGGATTTTGAATGCCAAACAGAACATTTTGAATTTGAGCCTGGAGATGAGAGGGAGCCATTGGAGTTTGTTAAGTGTGTGTGTGTGGCGGGGGGAATAGTGGTGACACGATTGGATTTGGATTTGGAGAAAATCACCTTAGTGGCTGAGTGGAAGGTAAATTGTAATGGGGGAGGCAGACTCAAGAAACACACAACTTGAGACAGACACAAGAAACCTATGTGGACAGAACACATACATGGCAGACATGTAAGGCACATGTAGCTAGGGTTCAGAGAGGGAAGGGTAAAGTGAAATCTGCTGTCAGGATACACTCATATTCAGGTAATATGCAGTATTATAATTCCAAAGCTGTGAATTTCCTGTGGCAGTCATCATGATTGCTCTCTGTTGCTTTTTGGCTGGGTGTCCTGTTTCTTCTCTCCACTAGTTTTGTCATTTCTGTTGGGTGTCACTTCTCTTTGTTAGGCATCATACATACTCTTCTGGGTTTTTTGATTGCCAAGGTTTCTCTGTTACAATCTACTATGCTTGTTCTCTTTAGGGCCATCTGTTCACTCTTCTTTAAAGTCTGCTAAGGTACAGCAAGTAGAAGGCATCATCCTAGCAAAAACAGGCTGAAAGCTCTTTGGTTCATAGCCACGGCCATGATCTACCACACACAGTTAAGAAGAGCCCATAAAAATTAGCTGGAGTGGAGCGTCAGTGCAAATTAATTAATTAGTTTGTCTATCTCTCTGTCTGTCTGTCTATCTATCTATGTATCTATCTAACTGCCTATCTATCTAAATGCTAATTCAAAGTCCCTTGTCACCATCAACTGTGACTTCTGGCAAGACAATTCTTCGTAATTCTTTTTATTTTTACCCCTGATTGGGGATCCTGGGTCCCTGAAAACCATTTCAGGGTTCTACTCTAAGTAGACATGAAGGAGATCCATGCCAGGGTTCTCGTTATGAGACTGATTCTTGAGACATATGCAAGAGGGAAAATATCAAAAATAAAAAAGGAAAAAACAAATTTACATGATAATTATATATTTAAAAAGAATAGCAAATTGTACAAAATAGATTTGCAGTTTTATGTGCAATTGTCTTTTTAAAAAATTATACTATATTATGGAAATGCTTGTTTTATTCCGTAAGTTAAAAATAAGACTTTAAAATGTGTTAAGTGCTTGCTGGCTACATCTGCATATGAAAGGGCCAGGAAAGGTCCAAGTATGGAGAGGAGACAATAGCCTTTCACCCAAAGCCTGGTGTTTATCCTCAGCCTTTTGTGCAATCATTCATCTACATGAAAGAACAGAAAAGATTTAAGGTTAAATATCTGGGGAATCTCAAATCTGGAGCTGTATAGTGACCGTTAACTGATGTGTAGTCTAGTTTTCAGAGATTAAATTTGGGAGGTATATGGAGTGTTCATCATAATCTAGAGATTTTTGACAGAATAACCCGACTAAGCATGAGGTCATTAGCTCACTAGGAGAACTACACTTTGCTCTGAAGAGCTTGTCAACTGATTGTTGACAATCTACTGGGGGAGATGAGAAGTTTTAATAGCAAAGACCCTGAGGGAACAAAAAAGGACTGGAGAATGGAGTTTTTGTTTTTGTTTGTTTTGTTTGTGCTGGTCCTGGGCAGGCTGAAAGAGTTTGAGCAGCACTCAATATTTCCCCAAGGAAGAGATTAGTAAGGATTTCAGCTGAGCCAGAGCCTGGAGGCAATGGATTATGTGGCAGAAATTATGCGTTTAACAAAGCATTGTCTTGTATAAGACTGCACATCCATCTCAACAGCATCCAACAGAAACCATAAGGGAGCAAGCCCATCCTCACTAGAACAAATACATGATGCTGCAGCATCAGAAGCTACGGACTGCCAGGTTTAAGGGGAAGATGACTGCTTGCTACTTCAGTGGCTATTTCATTAAAGGTCTTTCTTTTGAACTAATTGTGGTTTCTGGTTGACCATTAAAAGTAAGATAACACAGTCAATCAACAAATAATTATTAAGTAGCTACTAGGAGCCAGGGACTGTATTAGATATTGGAAATACAAAGGCCAAGATAAAAAAAATCCCTGCCCTCAAGGAGCTTATATTTTTAACAAGAAACAACATGAACATAATAGGTATTTATAGCACACATATAAAACAGATACAAGGTAACCTTGAAGGAAAGGCACTAGTAACTGAGGGAATCAGGAAAGGATTCATGAAGAAGGTAGTGCCTGAGCTGAGTCCTGAAGGAGACCAATAATTTTAAGAGGAAAAGGCAAAGAGGGAGTGAGTCCAGTCTTTCCTATGTAAAGGTACAGAAATAGGAAATGGAGTGAAAAAAGGCCAGTTCAGTGGAAACTCAAAGTAACGTGGACAGGAGTGAAGTGCAATAAGGCTGGAAACAGAAGAATTATATTTAGTTATAGAGGAACTTTTGAGCCACTGGAGGAGAGAGAGATAGAAACACAGAGAGATAGAGATAGATAAATGATATAAATAGATGATAGATGGATAGATGATTAGATGAATAAATGATATATGGATGGGTGGATAGATGATAGATACATAGATGGATAAATGATGTATATAGTGGATAGATGGATGAATTAATTATAGAGATAGATTTATGACAGATTAATGATAAGATGATGAGATAGATGATTGGTAAAGAGGTGATAAATGGATGCATAGATGGATGATAAAGATAAATAGATGATAGAGAGAAAGAACATTATCAAGCTCTTACTATGTACCAGATGGAGGTAGTTAGGTGGCACAGTGGATAGAGTTCTAGGCTTAGAATCAGGAAGACCTGAGTTCAAATTCAGCATCAGAAACTTCTTAGCTGTGTGACCCTGGACAAGTCACTTAACCTCTGTTTACCACTGGGGAAGGACATGGCAAACCATTCCGGTATCTTTACCAAGACAACCCCCTGGATAGAAGTCCACAGGGTCAGGATGGAACACAGTTGAAATGACTGAAAAACCACAACATTTGCCTGACACAGTGCTCTAACTATACAAATACAGGCAAGCAAAATAGCCCCTGCTTTCAAGAAGCGTACATTCTAATGAGGGAAAATAATAAATAAAGAGGAACTAGAAATCAGTGGGAAGGGGGGCTCTGGGTAGTGTTGGCACGATTTGAAGCTGGTAACTGAGGAAACACTGTTGAGTCTTAGTTTTGGGCAAGATAATGTGTTACCTTCACTTTGTATCAGTTCCAAGTGATATCCTCTTTGCATATTTGAATAGATTTTTACTTGCATCCTTTGAATTTGTGAGATAAGTGCCCCCTATTAGTTTTTCCGTTTTGTATATTCTTCTCCCCTCTTTCCTTTCTCCTTTTAAGATGTTATGTTGTGATGACAACATAATAAAAATCACTCACAGGCCCTCCATCTTGACTCCATCTACAATTCCTATTGACCTAACAGTTCTTATGCTCCCGCTCCTCATTATAATATAATCTTTTCCTCTTTATGAGATATTTTCCAGTTACTCACTTATATTTATTCTTTCATTTCTATATTTGCTCCTGTGTTTGTTTTTCAAAATTTCTACTAAGCTCTGATTTTTTTTCACAGGAATGCTTTGAAGTCTTCTGTTGTATTAACATTTATGTTTCATCACATTGAAAAGGACTTGGGAAGCAAGGAGTTAAAAAGGACCCTTTTTCTTCCGTAGGATTGTATTCAGTTTTGCTGAGAAAGTTTTTCTTAGTTGTAAGTCTAGATCTTGTATCTTTTGGAAGATTGTATTCCATGCTCTTCACTTTCTTATAGCTGATAAATCTTATGTGATTTTGACTATAGTTTCTTTAATTTCTTTCTTCTTATTGGTTGAAGTTGTTGGTTTTGTCTTTTTTGCAGTTTTAGCTCAAAAAGCCCTGTTTTAACCCCTTAGTGCCCCAACTCCTTACAAACAGGATAAAATGTGAAATAATTAAAATATTTGACAAATTCATCTATTGGTTTATGCTCACATTTCCCATTAAGATTCTTAACTCATTTCAAACTTTGCATATATGTGAAGATTATATTCACATAGAGATCATACTACATTTACTGGATGAAATTAGAATTAAAAATATACACTATTAAAACTTCTAGTCTCTGAGTTGTTTCAATAATGATCTGAACAAAAAAATCTCTTCTTTCCCTTCTCTAAATCTTCAACCATATACTCCTAGGTACATCCATGCACCTTTTTAGGGTAGCCAATTCCTAATGTTCATTTTCAAAATCACGGAGAAAGAAGAGGAGAAAAATTTTAACCAACATAATACAAGAAACATTTATTAAGCACCTACTATGTTCCAGACACTGTACTAAGTGCTGTTAGCACCACACTTGAATCCAAGGAATACAACAGGTGGTAAATGAAGAATTGGTTGGGCTTCTGAGCTCTCTTTAAAGAGAGGATGTGGGAGGAGTTTTTTGCTCTGCTTTCCAGTTCTCCAGAGGGAAAAGGCCACTGAAAGTACTGATGAAGTGAGAGAACCAAAGCTGATGTAATCTCCAAGATGATGAGCTTCCTGGTGATGAACTTTTCCTGGAGGAGTTGGGGGCAGAGAAGCCATGATGATGGTAGAGTTAAATCTGGGAATGCAGACACTAGAAAAGGAAGAGCATACACTCTTAATTCTCAGCACTTGATTAAAAGATCATTTGAGGATTCAAGGTTAGAAGCCAATTTATTTTTCAACCAAGGCTAGATTTTTCTTTTTCTGCCTCCATTCTCCCTTCAGCACCCTTTCTCTATTCTCAACATACACCTAATGACTACTCAACATTTTGTCACAACATCTGAATCTTCTTCTCCAGGTGGTGGCCCCACCAGTTTTTACTGATGTTTCTGTAGTCCCAGGAGCCACAACTTCCAAATCCCCAAATACTTAGAAGGGAGAGAGGGAGACCACTCTTTATCTATACCTCCACCCCTGCAACAACCATTATCCATGTGGCTTCTCTCTGGTATGCCTCTGCCATGACTGCCTGGAATGAAGTCTTGGTACACCTTTTTAAAAGTAGTGTAGAACCTTCTTTTCTTTTTTCTACTAACAAGCATTTAAGTTTTTTCCCCAGCTCCCCCACTGGAAAAAAAAAACAAAACTAAAACTCTTTGAACAAATATGTGTAGTCAAGCAAAACAAATTCTCACATTAACCATGTCCAAAAATATGTCTCACTCTGCAATTTGAGTACATTATTACTTTGCTAGGAGATTATTAGCATTATGCATTGCCGTTAGTTCCTTGGAATTTTGGTTGGTCATTGCAATAATTAGAGTTCTTAAGTTTTGCAGAGTTGTTTGTCTTCACACTATTGTTATTACTGTATCAAATACTTTCTGCTCTTTTCACTCCGCATCAATTCATGTCAGTCTTCCCAGGTTTCCCTGAAATCATCCCTTTTGTCCTGTCTTATAGAACAATAATATTATGTTACATCCATATATCATCATTTGTTCAGCCATTTCCCAGCAAAACTTCAGTTTTTAAATGTTTTGTCAGTATACTAATTAACAATAATTATGAACAATTCCCTTTATGTTAACAGTTCCAGTTAATTTATTCCTGGTCCCATGCATTTCTTGTCTCCTTTTGACAGGAGAAATTTGACCTAAACAGGAAACATTTGAAACATTAGGAGAATGCAAAAGGAAAATCAAGGTTGTCTAAGTACATGTTCTGACAGCAAAAAACAAAGCATGTGTCAAACACTTGAGGTATTGCTGAGAGAACTATGGCACATTAATCTAATGGAGTACTATCCAGCTTTTAAGAATGAACAAATGTGAAGATTTGAGAGAAATTCGAAAAACTTTACATGAAGTGATGCACAATGAAGAAAAGAGAACACTCACAAAGATCACAATGATATTAAAAAAAAGTAGCATGGGGCAATAAAACTTAAGTCACCTACATTGGACAATGTTGATACCATACTATCAAAGTTAAAACACAAATCCTTACCTTCTGTTAGCAACTGATTAACATTCTTAACAAATGAGATTACCATGAAAAAGCATATAAAGAGAGATGAGGACCCAGGATAAAACTTTGGGCTCCTCCGTACTCCATGGGCTAGAGATAAATCATGGTGAACTAAGGACACCAGGGAGGGGAAAGACAGGTAAAAGAAGAACCAGGAGAGATCAATGTCACAGAAGGTAGAGGTAAATACTATCCAGAATGATGGGGTATTTGACAATTTTAAAAGGTGCAGATGGAACAAGTATGATGACTAAAAGGGCCATTTGATTGGGCTGTTGAGAACCCTGGTAACCTTAGACAAAGCAGTTTCAGTCAAGTATTTTTTTGGTCTGGTTCCCTTCCTCTTCCCCTCCACCCTGCGCCCCCACTTCTATATCCATGACCAATGAGACATAATTACAGAACTAATTAGAGAGGGTTAGATCAGAATGAACTACTCACCATTCAACATTGGATAGTTTGATGACCTTAGTTCTCTGATGGCAAGCTCTCTAGGCATTATGATCTTGAACTTTTATTTGATATTGAGGTAAAGATGTGACTATTTAATAGGCAAACACTTTTAGAATTTTAAAAGTCCTTTTCAGAGGGCAGCAGTAAGGGTGTGTGGCACATTTCCCCCTCACAGAGAGTTCATAAATCTATTCATTCAATAAATATTTGAGTACCTGCTACCAGCAAGACACTGCGCTAGGCATGATGGGGATACAAAATTGTTTTGTCTCCCAGGGAGATGCAAATAGAGAGGCACTAACTTCACTCTAGCAGGAGGGGGAAAAAAATCAAAGATTGCTCCTAGAGAGACTGACATACTTAAGAAGGCTGATGCAATTTTAACAGAAGCACAAACTGGAAAATTGGAATGCATGTTCATGACAATTACAAGGAGCAAGGAAAAAGAACAACCCAGCCCACCTTGTCACATCATTCATTCACTGCTTAAGCAAATAAAGGTAAATCTGCAGTTGATGATGCTGAAATAGGATGAAATCTCCAGCTATTAAATGGGATTATCTTGGGAAAGATTTGGTCATATAACCTGTTCTGGGTCTAAAGTATGGTTTCAACAATGTGACTATAATTGTAAAAATGAGAAAGAGGCACATAAGAAAAGTAAAATTATTCCTTTTTTAAAAAAATCATCAAAAGATCCATTTTGCTTTGTGAATCAATGACAACACGTAAAGGAGAAAAATCATGGTGATTTAACGTACAAAATAGAAATCACTGTTTTATATCCTCTCTCTTTTTGCTTGGCTCATACTTCTTCAGTAGAGACTTCTGTTCTGTTAGGAAATGTGCCTCTCACCTAGATGCTGATGCATATCTTTGCTTTAAGGCAAGTACTTAAACAAAATTTCCCACAAAAACTGAATGAAGATAGCCTTGGCCCTTCTCAGGCATGTCCCATTTCTTCCTCTCCCAATGCTACTTGAGGTTCAAGGACCGTTTTAAATCAGCAACCACTCAAAACCACAGCTTTCAACCCCTCCCCTTATTTTTTTCTTTTTATCAATCCAATCAGAAGACATAATTCTTTAAAGCAAAAAGGCATTTTACAAAACAAAAGAAAAGAAATGGAAAAAAAATCTCCCCTCCATATACACTGGAGAGTACACTCTCCCATAGATTTATGCACATAGAGAACATGTAGGAATACACATAGAAAATATGTGTGAACAGGGAATCCATGCTTGTTTGGACACACACACAGAGAATCCATTTGGCCAGGGTGACACATTTGAAGATTCATATTAGGGAACACCTGTAACTCAGGAGCATGCTAAACTAGGGCAACTCATAACCTTAGGGCTATGTTCTCACATGAAAAGAATACTTTTCTCTTTGTACTTCTTGCCTTCCTGCATGGTCACCAATATCTCCTGGTTTGGTGATGTCACTGAGTGTAGAACTGCTTTCTCTGCTACAGAAAAATGCCCGGGGGTGGGGTGGGGTGGGTGTTGGTCTATTTCTCTCCACTGTGCTGCCATCTTCTGGTTCTGTGCTAAATTTCAGGTACTACAAAGTCTTTTCTTTGTAGAAGGAGGAAGTCCAAATACTTTTAGCTTAGAGTCCCAGGAGCTACCTCAGCTCTGTGATGCAGATTCAGACAACAAATCTACTAGAGAAGGCTTAAGGCACTAAATCTGTCTTTGTTCTTGATGTTCTATCTCGGTTGCCACTTCTTAAATTCAGTCTGCACTGATAGCCATAGTTTCTAGATGAGCATTTTGTGCCAATGGAGAGGCATGAAATGCCCACGTTTCCCAAATGACTCCAGAACAGTGCCCTTGCTGTTGATGACCAGCCATATAAGCTCTCAGAACCATAGCATCCTCATCTACAAAATCAAGGATTTGGACTATATTACTTTTAACTTCCTTTCTAGGTACAAATATCTGATTCTGTTGTATGCCTCTTCTGTGACCTCTTATTGTACTCTTTTTATTTTGTACCATAACTTTTAAAAATCAATTCAATCCAGAATTATTCAAAAAAAGTAATAGATAATAAAAGACAGGTAGTGGTCAGAAGATTACATTGCTGCTGACTATAATAATTTAAAACAGAAATTTAACCAATCTAAATTAATTGTTATAAAAGGAGACCAATTAAAGTACTTATTCAGCCCTTACTCTGTGCCATTATTGTTATTTTTCAGTCATGTCTGACTCGTGATTCCATTTAGCATTTTCTTGACAAGAATACTAGAATGGTTTGCCATTTCCTTCACCAGCTCATTTTACAGTGAAGAACTGAGGCAAGCAGGGTTAAGTGACTTGACCAGGGTCACACAGCTAGTAAGTGTCCGAGATCAGATTTATTTAGTGCTAATTATTGGACAAATTCTGGACAAATTCTGGAAATACAAATATAAGCAAAAGGAAAGATAATTCCTGCCCTCAAGAAGCTTACATTCTAACAGGGAAAGACAGCACACGAAGGGAGATGAAAATTGGAGCTCTTAAGAGGGAAGGTATTTAAAGGAGGGAGCAGCTAGATGGCTAAGTGGATAGAACACTGAGCCTAAAATCAGGGAGACCTGAGTTCAAATTTGGCCTCAAGCACTTATTAGTTGTGTGACACTGGGAAAGTCATTTAACCTCTGTTTGCCTTAATCCACTAGAGAAGGAAATGGCAAACCACTCCAATGTTTTTGCAAAAAAAAAAAAAAAAAACCAAAACCCAAAACAAACCTATGGCCACTATGGTTCATGAAGTCATAAAGAGTCTTTAGGCTCAGTCACTAATGTGACTGAATGAGTGAACATTAAACAAGTATAAGGGAGACATTGGACACAGTGGGGACAAGGTAAAGAAGAGAGAGATAAGTATAAGAGAATAAGACAGAGGGAAATATCCAGTTAGTAATCACAACTGAAATGTGAATGGGATGGACTCACCTATAATACAGAAGATACACAATGAATTAGAAACCAGAATCCAACCATGTGTTGTTTACAAGAAACATAACTGAAACAGAAAGATACACATAGAGGTAAAATATGGGACTGGAGCAGAATCTATTAGGCTACAGCTGAAGTAAAACAGGCAGGAGTAGCAATCATGATCTCAGATAAAGCAAAATAAAAAAAAGATAAACAAAGAAACTTAATTTTGCTAAAAAAAAAAGGCTACCATAGACAATGAACTAATACTAAATAAATAGTCAACAAATGGTATAGCATCTAACTTCTTAAAGAAAAAGTTTAATGAGTTCCAGGAGGGAAATTATAATAATGGGGAACCTGAGTTTACCCTTCTCAGGTCTAGATAAATATAAACATAAAACAAAGAAAGAAGTTAAGGAGATTAATAAAATATTAGAAAAGTTAGATGTGATAGACCTTTAGAGAATATTTAATGCAATTAGAAAGGAGTATAACTATTTCACCAAAAAAGGAGATGTATTAGGGCATAAAATTCTCACAAATAAACAAAATGTATACATTAAATGCATATTTTTCTGACCACAATACAATAAAATTACACTCTTTAATAAAGTGTGTATTTGTCTTTGAAAAATACATTAAAATTAATTGGAAACTAAATAACTTTATCCTAAAAAATGGATAGATGAAAGAACAAATCATAGAAACAATAATTTTATTAAAGATATGAACAATGAGATAACATATCAGAATTCATAGGATTATCCATAAACGTACTTAGGGGAAATTTTATATCCCAATAAAAGAGAGAAACAGTATTGATTGGGCATGAAACTGAAAAAATTAGAAAAACAGCAAATTAACCCCCCTAATTAAACACCAAAATAGAAATCCTGAAACTCAAAGGAGAGATTAACAAAGTTAAAAAAGTACTAAAAAACAAAAAAAAAACCCCTTGAACTAATTAATAAAATAGGAGCTATTTTTTGGGGGGTAAACAACAAAACAGACAGATTACTGACTGATTTGATTTTTAAAAGATAGAGGAAACCAAATTACTAGTATCACAAATGAAAGAAAGTAAATTCAAAACAAATGAAGATAAAATAAAAGCAATTATTAGGAACTATTTTGCCCAGCTATATGCCGATAAAACTGACAATCTAAATGAATGGATGAATATTTACAGAAAATATAAATTGTTCAGATCAACAGAAGAGAAAATACTAAATTTAACTCTATCTTTAAAAAAACTTGACAATTGCAGTCCACATTCTCAATTTTTACAATCACTTCTGGATGCGCTCCTATTAATCCAGTTGGAATAGACACATAAGCAATCGAGGATGAAGTCAGTGTGAGTGTCATCAGGGCCCACAATGACATCTTTCCTTGGCCCTACCCTTGGATCAGATTTTAAGGAAGCACAAAATGTTTCAACTCAGCTGAGGAATGTAACCCCAGTCTCAAGTTTAATATTTCCATAAGACCTTCCTCATTAGTGAAGAGAATAATTTAAATAATTTTTAAATAAATGAATTTCCTAAGGGAAAAAACAACCCAGGGGCAGATAGATTTACAAGTGAATTATACCAAACACTTAAAGAGTAATTAATTTCAATATTGCACAAACTTTTTTGAAAAAAATAGCTAAAAAAGGTGTCATTCTATGACACAAAAAAATGGTAATGATACCTAAACCAAGGAGAGTAAAAAAAAAATCCAAACTATAGAACAATTTCTCTAATAAATATTGATGCAAAAATTCTAAATAAAATTCTTCCAAGACAATTACAGAAATATATCACACAAATCATACACTATGACCAGATTGGATTGATACCAGGAATGCAGGACTGGTTTAGTATTAGGGAAAACTGCAGGCATAATTGACCATATTAACAACAAAAGCCATAAAAATTATATTTATTGCAATAGATGCAGAAAGAAACCTTTTAGCATTACTCTTAAAAACACTAGAAGTTACAGGAATGAGTGGAGATTTCTTCAAAATGATGATGGTAAGCTCTGTCTGTAAAGGGGATAAACTAGAAGTCTTTCTAATAAGACTAGAGGTAGAGCAAAGATGCATATTATCACTATTACTATTTATTATTGTATTTGAAAGTTAGTTATAGCAATAAGAAAAGAATATGAAGTTGAAGGAATAAGTCTAAGTGATGAGGAAATGAAACTATCACTCTTTGGAAATGGTTTACCTAGAAAATCATACATAATCCACTAAAAATAATTAGAATAATTAATAATCAGCAAATTTGCAGGATGTAAAATAAACCCACATGAATCATCAGTATTTCTGTTCATTACCAACACAACCCAGCAGGAAGAGATAGAAAGAGATAACTGCCAACATGGTAAAGAATTGGAAACTGAGGCGATGCCCATTGATTGGCTGAACAAGTTATGGTAACATGAATGTAATGGAATGCTATCATGCTACAAGAAATGATAAGCAGAAAAACCTGGAAAGACTTACATGAATCGATACAAAGTGAATTGAACAGAGCTAGGAGAACATTGTACGTAGCAACAACATTGTGTGATGATCAGTTAGCTCTTCTTAGCAATACAATGATCCAGGACAATTCCAAAAGACTAATGATGGAAAATTCTCTCCTCATCCAGAGAAAGAACTGATGGAGTATGAATACAGATCAAAGCATACTATTTTCATTTTTTAAAGCAGTTTTTTTCCTTTTTTTTCTGTTTCTTCTTTCACAACATGATTAATATGGAAACATGTTTTACATGATTGCATACACCAAACTATACTAAACTACTTACTGTCTTGGGAAGGAGAAAGAGAGAGGGAGAGAGGGACAAAGGGAGGAAGAAAATTTTAGAAAACTCCAAATTTTATTTAAAAGTGAATGTTAAAATGATCTTTACATGTAATTGGAAAAAATAAAAATAAAATACTATATTTAAAAGAAAAAAAATACCAACAGTATATACTTGGGAGTTTGCCTGCCAAGACACACTTAAGATCTATATAAACACAGTTATTAAATACTTTTGACATAAAAAAGATCTAAATAATTAAAGAAACTAATTGCTCACAGGTAGTCCGTGCCAATATAATAAAATAACAATAATGGCTAAATTAATTTACTTATTCAGTGTCATACCAGTCAAATTACCAAAGTAATATTTTATAGAACTAGGAAAAGAGTTACAAAATTCACCTGGAATCAAAGGTCAAGAGTACCAAGAGAATCAATGGGGGAAAAATGGGAAAGAGGGGGGACTAACAGTACCAGATCTCAAACTATATACATTACAAAACTGTAATAACCAAAACAAGTTGGTATTGGGTAAAAAACAGAGAGGTTGATTAATGGAACAGATTAGGTATACAATGTACTGAAGCAAATGAACGCAGTAACCTAATATTTGATAAACCTGAAGATCCCAGCTACTGGGGAAAGACTACACTATTTGACAAAAACTAGAGAAAACTTGAAGCATTCTGCCAGAAATGAGGCATAAATCAACATCTCATATAGTATGCCAAGTATAGTATGCTCAAAATGGATATATGATTTAGACATAAGGAGTGTTATCAAAAAGCAAATTAGTGCATGGAAGAAATTACCTGTCAAATCTATGGGAGAAAATTTCATGATGAAACAACAGATTTTCATGAGAGCTAAAATTGATAATTTTGTTTACATAAAATTTAGAAAGTTTTTTTTAATAAACAAAATCAATGTGCCTAAATCTAGAAGAAAAGCAGGTAAATGGGGGTGAGGGATCTTTACAGCAAGTTTCTCTGAAAGGTTTTGATCCTAAAAGGTATGGGAAAGGTGTCAAATGTATAAGAGTAAGAGCAATTCCCCCATTAATAAATTGTCAAAAGATATGGCTAGGCAGATTTTGGAGGAGGAAATCAAAACTATTGATAGCCAAATGAAAAAATGCTTTAAATCAAAGATAATTAGGGTAAATGCAAAAATTAAAACAACTCTGACGTACCATCTCAAATCTATCAGACTGGCTAAGGTGTGTGTGTGTGTGTGTGTGTGTGTGTGTGTGTGTGTGTGTGTGTGTTCATCCTTCATTGCCAAAGAAGACCATGCCATCAGAGAAATGATGACATGACTTGCACTTGACTTTGTTTTGAGTGAGGGAATGCTGTACAGGTCACCAGCCTCACTTCTCCTCCAGAGCCATCTGAATCCAGTGACCAGATATTCATCAGGATGACTGGAGATGACCCAGGATGCACTGGGAGACCTTGGACCCTTTAGGCCGAGATCTATTTAGGTATACACTTAGGGTGAGGCAACGCCCATTGAATAGGCCTGTTTCAGTAGTCAGGGGATGGCCCCTTTAATGAGGCAATGAAAAAGAAAGACATCAGGCTGGGAGGGAAACAGCAACAGTTACTATTGACAATAACTCTTAAGTCAGGAGGGTCCAGAAGAGAGCCCTTAGGCAGGGGCCTAGTGTCCTCCAATGTATAAGATTCTGAGTGTGGTAGGTTTAAGATTTTGGGAAGGGAAGGAGAAGGAAAGGAAAGGAAAAGGAAAAGGAGAGGAGAGGAGAAGAAAGGAAAGAAAAAGAAAGGAATCTAGCCAGTAAAATCTAAGTT
Organism: Notamacropus eugenii; assembly: GCF_028372415.1. Classification (NCBI taxonomy): domain Eukaryota; kingdom Metazoa; phylum Chordata; class Mammalia; order Diprotodontia; family Macropodidae; genus Notamacropus; species Notamacropus eugenii. The sequence goes on along the minus strand of NC_092872.1, from coordinate 596,990,331 downwards.
AACTGGGTATCTTCTGGCCATCCAAATTTGTTGCTGTAGAACTACATTTTCTATTTCAGCTGGAAATTTAAAAAGCAGACTAGTACCCTGGCTTAAGGAGAAATGGCAATTTTGGGAATCACTCAGAAGACATGGAAAGCTAAATAACTGTAAGCAGATGTGACTGTCCCTCTTAAAAGTCAATGTTTATTATACTTGGTTTATCTATTCTGAAGGGAGAATATTTATGCAGTCAGAACATGGGTGCCTATATGTTTAGAATTCTTTGATGTGGCATTTTGTTATTAGTCACCCATGCTTTTGATGGAAAATGGGTCTTCCTGGTATAAACTGATACCAAGTGAATCGAGCAGTACCAGGAGAAAAATTTATATGATAACAACATTATAAAGACAAGCAACTTTGAAAGACAGAATTCTGATCAATGCAATGAGGTACCATTATTCCAGAGCACGAGTGATGAAACAAGCTACCAGCCTCTTGATAGAGAAATGAAGGACTCGAGACTCAGAAAGATATACATTTTTTTGACATGGCCAATGAAGGAATTTGTTTTGTTTGACTAGATATACATGCACACTTAAATAAACCATATACATATTTGTTACATATATGTATGTATGTATATACACACAAGGGTCTTGTTTTTTTCTTTTTTTTTTAATTGAGGGATTGAGGCTCTGAGATAAAGAAAAAATAAGTGTTAATTTAAAAAAATTAAAATTCCCAAAATATAGAAAAGTCTTTGCCACATTGTGAAGTCAAATTGAAAAAAAAAAACCACACAATCATAATAAGAGCTGGCAGGGACCTTGAGTGATCATCTGAGCTATGGGAATGTCTAAACTATCCAAAGAAAATAATTCCACCATTTTACCTGCTATCAGCTTTCAGGAAGGTCTACCCTTGGCAAATAACACCACTATCTTACCTGCTATCCTAACACCTCCCAAGGGATAATCACAGTAACTTTTCTATAGCACTTTATGGTTTACAAAGTACTTTCCTCCAGTTACAATGTAAACTATATAGTGAAAGTGTTATTATCTCTGTTTTATAGAAAAGGAAGATGAGATTCAAAGATATTGTGTCTTGCCAAGGATCGTATAGTATGTTATTGAGCCAGGAATCTAATGGTCCCAGATTCAGTGTGGTACAATGGAAAGAGCATCCGTTCTGAAGAGGACCTGAGTTCAAATCCTGCCTCTTGACACATGTGACCATGAGCAAATTATTTAATATCACTTGGCGTCAGCTTCTTCAACTCTAAAATGAGAGAGTTGAACTCAATGTCATTTGAAGTTCCTTCCAGCTCTGGTTCCTGTGACTCCACACCCAAATACTTTCCACTCCACTGTGTCAGATGCTATCAGTAATAAGTCATACTGACAAACAGGTTGGTCATTGATCTTCAGAGGGGTGGACTTTGGGGAAAAGAGAGAGCCCTATCAGATGTGTGGTCATAAGATTCCCTGGTGGAAAGTGCTCCAGATGCACATGTAATGTAGTATCTCCATCAAAGACTCTTAAGACCTCAAACAAAATTCCTAGACCACCTGAAGAAAAACAAGGGTTATGAGAGGAAGAGACTTTTCCGTAATCAAGAATTGGCTAAGATGACAAAAAAAGGAAAATTACAAATGTTGGAGGGGATTTGGGAAAATAGGTATACTAATGCACTATTGGTAGACCAATGAACTAGCCTAATCATTCTGGGAAGCAATTTGGAACTATGCCTCTATTAGATTGTATATATCCTTTGACTTAGCATTACCACTGCTAGTAGGTCTATGTCCTTAAAGAGATCAAAGAAAGAGGAAAAAGACCCATATGTTCAAAAAATGTTTATAGCAGCTCTTTTTGTGGTGGTAAAGAACCAGAAACTGAGGTGATGCCCATCAGTTGGGGAATGGCTGAACAAGTTATGGTATATGAATGCAATGAAATGCTATTGTGTTGTAAGAAATTATGAAGGGGATAGTTTCAGAAAAACCTGGGAGGATTTGAACAAGGTAATGCAAATGAAGTGAATGGAACCAGGAGTACAGTATATACAGTAATAACTATATTGTATAGATTATCAACTGTGAAAGACATTGTAACTCTGAGCAACACAATGACCCACCACAATTTCAAAGGACACAAGATGAAACAAGCTATCCACCTCCAGATAGAGAACTTGTGGACTCAAGGTACACAATCAAACATATTTTCTTTCTTTCTTTTTCATTTGGGGGTGGGGGTTGGGAGGAGAACGTGGCTAATGTAGAAATGCATTTTGCATGACTATACATATTAATAATGAGTTCTATTTTTCATGCCTTCTCAATGGGTGGTAGAATAATTTGGAAATGAAAATGAAATAAAATTGAATTTTAATTTTTTTTTTGGAAAAACTAGAATTAGTTACACTCAGCACTTATGGTCTAGTGAGTATTGAAGGGTCTGGACATAACAGAATCCTCATGTTCACATTTCTGAGGTTCACATTTCTGTTGATGCCAACAAATTCCTTGGTAAATCTCAAGTTTACCTTGATGTATCCCAAATATTGAGAGCGTTTATCACTCAAACCACTAGTCAGAATCCCATTACAGGCTTTAAAGGTATTTTCCCCAAATATCTGAATTTAAAAGATTGAAAAATCACATTAACCCGAGATCCATTGTCCAAGACAATTGTAGTTCACATCCTCAGTTTTTACGATCACTTCTGCATGTGGCCCTTTTTGTCCAGTTGGAATAGATATATAAGCAATTGATGATGAAGTCAGTGTGATTGTCACCAGGGCTCACAATGACATCATTCCCTGGCCCTACCTTTGGATCAGATTTTAAGGAAGCACAAAATGTTTCAACTCAGCTAAGGAATGTAACCCAAGTCTCGAGTTTAATACTTCCATAAGAGCATCCTCATTAGTGGAGAGAACAATAACTCCATACTCCATTCCTTAATAAAGGGCAGAACTATTGAGAGCTTGAAAGATGAATGACCTTTGTCTTCTGACTTTGAGAAACAACACAAGCATTTCTAATTTCTCTTCACAGAGAGGTCTTTGGAGGGAGAGAAAGATTCTGGGAAGAAGTCAACAAGTAGAAGATATGGCACCTCGAAGATGCCCTCTTCCCAGCTTGCCACATGAAATTTCTGGGAATCTCCCCTAGGATGAGATTAAGGACTCTTTTAGCTGAGCTGAGATATGTTGCTCCCTATGGGAGAGGCTTATCCACTCTGTATTGTCTGATATATGCTTATCTGGATAATTTTTCTGATTTTGGTTTGCTGTTAACTTGCATAAATTTATTTATGATTCACTATGTGTGATGGTCTTTGTGTAACTGACATTTGATAGGAAGGGAGTTAAGCTTTTGGATATAGTTTGGGGCATTCCTTAATTAAGAGAAATCAATTTGGAAAGTAGGTTAAACTTAATCATTACAAACAATATTTAGGGGAGTGGATAGATACAATTCCAGTCCAATTCACCCTCTTTGAAGGGAATAGAGTGACCAGATGTGTTTCCAATCTCCTGCTTTCTGCCTGGCAGGAATCTAAGTCTCCCCGTGGAGAAAGACAGGTAGAGAAGACTAGAGATGTATACTCATGCCTCCCTAAGAACTATATCCAGAAAACCCCTTCCTTTCCCTCTCAGAGAGCCATTCCTTATAATATAGAAAAAAGGAAAAAAACTAGTTCAGCAAAATGAAGCAACATTTTAATAAGTCTGAATACACACACACACACACATACACACACATACACACACACATATATGCAATGTTCTACAACCCAAAGTCTCCCACCTCTACAAAGAAGTGGGGGAAAGTTGTCTTCTCATGTTTTCTTTAGAGCCAAGTTTGGTCATTATAATTTTACAGAATTAAGTTTCAATTATTTTGTTCTTACAGTCGTTGTTGTTTCCATGTTCACTGTATTCATTCTGATTACTTAACTTTGCATCCATTTATATGTCTTTCTAAGCTTTTTTGTATTCATCATATTCATTGTTTCTTATAGCATAGTTTATAGCATTTCTTACATTGCATTTATTCAGGGCTGACATTAACCTAGACCATCTATATTTTGTGAAAAGCCAAATGGTCCCACCTCCTTGAAAGATCTGCCTAGTTCACCTGTCACTGGAGCCATAACCCAGTATTCTGTACAAGAATACCCACAGAAATAGAGGAAATAGAGGAAGAGTGAGTGGGAAATGCAAAAAGGAGAATAAGAGGTTCCTGCCCATAGTCCATAGGGGAGCAAAATAAGACCCTTACCTCAGCAATGTATAGGAACAGAAATTGCTGGGGGAGAGGATTGACAGTCTTCAAGGAACCATTAAGAGCTCACACAAAATTAACACAGCTACTACCATGACATTCCTGCACCACAATGTATTTATTCATTTCCCAGTTGAAGGACATCTACTTCTACCCCCACCCCTAGCCCCAGTTCTTGGCTACCATGGAAGGTGCTACAATAAATTTTTGAGGGGTGTATTTTGGGCCTTTCTTTTCATTATTGACCTTCCTTGGGGTCAATCAGCTAACAGTAGAATCTCTGGATCCAAGAGTAATGACATTTTAGTAACTTTGGGCCTCGTTACTCTTAATGCTACTTCAATCCTGGTTCTAGAATTGTTAATTCATTCAATATGTTTCCATGCTAAATGGCATAATTAAGTGACTTGATGGTGTTGTTCTTAAACATACGGGGACACAGCTATCAAATGGGCTAAAATGCAGCCAAAAGGTGCTGGTGTGATTCAGTGTGTAATACTTGTATTCACCATTAAGTCATATTCTTGTGCATTCCCTTCCCTGATCGGCTCATGTGCAGGTGCCTCAGCATTTTAGTAGGTTGCCATGTCCCTACCAGTTACTAGAGGACTAAACCTGAGATATTCTGTTCAATGACAGCTGTTTCTCTGAGTTCCCAGAAATGATTATGAAAATATTTTAAAAGTTGATAGCTCCAATTTTCTTAATTTAGCCCCTTTTCCCCTTTGAATATTTATCTTTCTCGATTTCTCTTGTCCTCATAATCCCAAAGGATTCATTCAGGGAACATACTGGTTATCGACATTTAATTTGTAAAAAATAAAAATATGGTTTCTATTCTCATAAAGCAACAAGCTATTCTGGTAGATATAGACATCTCTACTTCTCTTTTCCTTCTTTGCCCATCCATTCTTCTGTGTTGGGGACTTCCCAGGCACTCGCAAATTCCTGTGGCTCATGTTACTTACATGAGTTGCTTGATTAGGGTAGACAAGGTTCCGGCAGCCTTCTCCAAGAGGGTGAGGGAAAGAGGGGAAATCAAAGACTCATGATTGGTGAATCTGATCTGTCTGATCCTGTCTGGTTGCTAGGCAGGATTCATTCCAACTGTTCATGGTTCTTAAATTCTGGGCAAGGGTGAATCTTAAATCTTTTCTCTGTGATGTCATGCTGTGCCCCATTTACTCTCCTTTTATAATGTCCTCTGTCATTAGAGTAATTAATGCCACCCCCAGGGATATCTTTTATATAGAAATATCCCAGAATTTACCTAGTCTTGTTACCTCTCTAAATCACCTGAGGCCTTGGGTCATCCAGAAAGGAAGCCAAAGATGATGAAAAAATTCCAACCTTCCCTCAATCCAAGGTAAAACCCATTTGAGTAGATTGTATAATCCTATGACATTTAGTAGAAGGCAGCTTGGTGGATAGAGTGCTAGGAATGGAGTAAAAAAGATCTGAGTAAAACATCTAGTCTCAGATACTTACTAGATGTGTGAACCTAGGCAAATCACTTAACCTTTGTTTGCCTTAATCCACTGGAGAAGGCAATAACAAACCACTCCAGTATCTTTGCCAAGAAAACCCCATGGGGGGTCATGAAAAGTCAGATGTGACTGGACAAGAACAATGCTATTTAATGCTTCTTTTGATGACCTGGATGAAAGTATACGTAGTGTGCTTATGAAAATTGAAAATTTATTGTCACAAAACTGTGAGGGATATCTAACTGGGTCCAAAAAAGGATCTTGATAGGCTAGATCTTTGAACTAACTGTAATAAGATCAAGTTTAATAAAAAGAAACACAAAGTCTTAAACTTGGGTTCAAAAGATCAATTTCATAAGTATAAGATGTGAATAGACAATAGTTATACAAAAATCATCTGGGAGTTTTTTTAAAAAATTAAATTATTATACTTGTTTTCAGTGTTCTACAATCACTTCCATGTACCTTAGATTTTTTTCCCCTCCCCACCTCTCCTTCCTCCCTACTCACTCCCTTCCTGAGATGGCATACAATTTTATATAGGTTCTACACATACATTCCTATTAAATACATTTTCACCTTAGTCATGTTGCGTAGAAGAATTAAAATGAATAGGAAAAATCATAAAACAAAACAAAACAAAATACAAAAGAAAATGGTCTGCTTCATTCCGTGATCGAATTCCATAGTTCTTTCTCTGGATGTGAAAGGCATTTTGCCTCAAGTGTCCATTGGGAATTTTTTAAGTCCTTGCAATACAATGAAGCATTAAGTCTACCAGAACATCTGGGAGTTTTAATGGACTATGATCTATGTAAGTCAACACTGCATTATAGTAGCTCCAAAAGCTAACATAGCCACAGCCTTTACTAAAAATAAAGAGAATATTTAGGACTAGAAAAGTGATATTACTTCTGTATTTGGGCCTGGTCAGATCGCATCTGGAATACTGGATTCAGTTCTAGGCACCAAATTTTATGAAAGATATTGATAAGCTGGAATGTGTCCAGAGAAGAACAACCAAGACAAAATCACACAATGAGAATTGATTGAAACAATTAATGACATTTAGTTTAGAAAAGAGAATACTTAAATGGGGAGGAGGGTGTATTGAAAGTTACCTTTAAGTATTTAAGGACTGTCATATAGCTAAGGGATTAGATTTACTCTGACAGTAGAAGGCAGAACTGGAAACAATAGGGAGAGATTTCAGACAGGCAAGTTTATGCTTTATACGAGGGAAAACTTCTTAACAAATAGAACTGTTCAAAAGTAGAATTTGCTGCTTCAATCAATTAACAAGCATTTAAGTCACTACAATGTGCCAGGTATTATGATAGGTTCTGGGATTATATGTACAAAATTATGAGACCATCCCTTCAGTTAAGCACCTTACATTCTATCAGGGGAACGGTGTAAGTGTATGCATACATATGTATGTAAAAACAGAATAAACATGAAATAACTATAAAGTTAATTTGGGAAGGAGGGAACTAGCAGTTTTGTGTATCAGGAAAGACTTTGTGTAGAAGGTCATGCTTAAGCTCCATCTTGAAATAAGACAAGAATTCTATGATCATAGCATTGGAGCTAGAAAGAAACTTTGAAGTCACCTAATCCAACCTTTTCATTTTAAAGATGAGGAACCTAAGGCTCAGAGAGAGAGTGCCAAGGGTCATGCAGTTAGTAAATGTCAAAGGCAGGATTTGAATCCACATCTTCCTGACTCTAAGGTCAGCACTCTATCTGCTACATCATGCTGACTCCCAAGAAAGCATTGAGGAAGGAGAACATTCCAGGAGTTGGGGAATGGTCAATGGAAAGCCATGGGTCTGGGAGCTGAAGTGCCTTGTCTGAAGTTTAGCCAAACCTTAGACTGAAGAGTGCATATTGAAAAGTAAGGCGGGGCCAGGTTTTAAAGACTTTAAAACGTTAAGCAAAGAATTCTAGAGGTAATAGGAACCACTGAAATTTGTTGAGTAATGTATTGCAGGACCTCTGCTCCTGGCAGGTTCATATTAGATTCAACCAAACCAAAGGACAATAGAGCAACAGACAGGGGATTCGGATCAGTTTATCCTTCTTGCGGAGGTCGGTGAGAAGAATGTGAGGAAAATCCCTGGCAACACCAGTCAGTGCTCACTTGATTTATAGAGAAACAGACAAAGAAAGCATTTTGCCAACAGTAGGCTCCCAAATTTACATGAACTTTAGGAATGACATGGCAATTCAGCATAGCACAGGCTCAATGGGTTGTTTACAACTTAAGCGCAAACATTTACATTATGTATGGTTATGTAACGATGTGCAAGTGCAGTAAAACTGTTTACAGGTCAGGAGCCTGGGAATTAATATCTAAAAAAGAAAAACAAATCCACCTTACATACAAGTAGAAGAGTGACATGGCCAATCTACACTTAAGTTAAATGACTTAAATACCCGTATGGTGGAGTTTGGAGTAAAGAGAGTTAAGACAGGGAGATTAATCAAGAGGCTATTGCAATAGTCCAGATGGGAGGTGATGAAGACATCGACTAAAATAGTAGCCATGTGAGTAGAGAGTGGGTCAAATGGGAAAGCTGTTGCTGTGGTAGAAACAGTAAGGTTTATTGACTGAAGAGGGGTGTGAAATGCATGAGAGTGGGGAATCAAGGATTCTCCTGGGCCTGTGAATGTGAGAGACTGATCTATAGTAGTACCTACAACAGGAATAGGATAGTTTAGAAGATAAGTGAATTTAGCAGGAAAGATACTGAGTTGAGTAACGTATTACAGGAGCTCTGCTCCTGGCAGGTTCATATTAGATTCAACCAAACCAAAGGACAAACGTTTACATTATGTATGGTTATGTAACGATGTGCAAGTGTGTTGGATTTTAGGTGTCTTTGAGGCATCCATCATGAAATATCTGACAGGCAGTTCCTGTAATGCTTCCCGAAGTAATGGTTTATCTTTCACTAGGAGTTTTCAAATAAAATCTGGATGGCCAATTGTTTGGCGTATTGTAGCAAAGAGTCTGATTTTATACATGCCTATAGATCTATACTGCTGTCCAAGTTTCTTTCTTCATATAACTGAATCTTAATCTTGCTTTATTTTAAAAAAAAAATAGTATTTCAAACTATTTATCTTTCAAATTATCAGAATTGGATTGTTGCCTCCTCAAGGACAGTTGGGGTTGACGAAGTTGAGGTAAATATGGAAGTGAGACAAGAGTGAATTAGTACTCTGAGTTTTTCCTCACATCCAGAAAATTAGTAAAGATGATACAAGATAGGAATAGTCAGTTTTTGGGGTGGATTTGTGGAAAGATAGCATCACTATTTTGCTTTTAATAGAATGTTTAAATTGATCCAATCATTCTGGAAATGAATTTGAAAATGTACTAAGAAAATGAATAAAATACCCATACCTTTTGACTCAGAGATCCTTTGGCAAGGCATATATCTCAATGAGATAAATGATGAAAATGAAGGCTCAAATTATTTATGGCAGCACCTTTTTTTCAATTAAGAAACATTTATTTTCTCTTCCAACTTCCCTTGCCCATTAAAAGAATAAAAACAAAATCTTCATACAAATCTACATATTTAGGCAAAATGATTTCTATATTGGCCTGTTAAAATGCATGTCTCGTTATACATTTTGAGCTTATAATTTTTCTGTCAGGTGAGTAGAATTCTTCAGCATCAATCTTCTGGAATTGTATCTGGTCATTACATTAATCTGAGTTATGTCTTTCAAAGTCTTTTGTTTTTATAAAGTTATTTATAAATTGTATCGGTTCTTCTCACTTCATTCTGCATCAGTTCATATAAGTCTTTTGAGTTGTCTCCGAAACCATTTCCCATAATTTCTTATGATGCATCATTATTCATTACATTCATATGTTCATTATATTCATAATTTATTCAGCCATTACCTAACTGATGGGCACTCCTTTACTTTCTAGTTTTTTGCTACTACAAAAAGAGTTGCTATAAACAGTTTTATACATATGTGTTCTTTTCCTCTTTCTCTGATCTGTATGGATATAGGCCTGCTAGTTTGATTTATTAAAAGATATATATAAATAAATATACATATATATATATATATATAATTTAGTGACTTTTGGAGATTAATTCCAAATTGCTTTCCATAATGCATGGACTACTTTCTAACTTCAACAATAGTCCCTTTTTCCACTAACTTTCTAACATTTCTTATTTTTCATTTTTGTCATCTTAGTCAATTTGATGGTTGTGAGGTGGTACCTCAGCATTGTTTTAATTTATTTCTCTAATTATTAGTGATGTGGAGCATTTAAGAAATATGGCTATTGATAACTTGTGTTTCTCCCTTTAGAAAACCTCCTGTTAATATCCTCTGACCATCTAACATTTGAGGAATAGCCTTTATTCTTATAAATTTAAATCAGCTTCTTATGTGTCTTAGAATTAGACCTTTATCAAAAAAACTTGGCACAAAGCTTCCTCCCCCTTCCCAAAATGAACTCTTTCTTTTCTAGTTGTAGTGACATCCAACCTACCCTTCTTTTCTAAAATTTCATTTATTTTTTCTTAATTGATAAAAACAAATGTGATATAGTTAAAATTAGAAGGGAAACAAGTAAATTAGGAAAAATCTTTGTAGTAAACTGATTTGATAAAGGTCTTATTTTCAAGATAAACTATGGATTGATTCAAATATATATATTTATATGGCTAAGAACTATTCCCAGTAAATAAAGTCAAAGGATTTGAACAGATAGTTTTCAAATGATGAACTCTCAACAAAAGTGTGAAAAAATAATGTAAATCACTAATAATTAGAAAAATGAAAATTCATCAGCTTTGAAGTCCTATCTTGCACCCATCAGACTGGAAAAAGATGGCAGAAGAAGATGAGAAATGTTGGAGAGGCTGCAGGAAAACAAGCAACCTACAGCACTTTTGGGGGAGTTATGAATCAGTCCAGCTATTCTGAAAAATAATTTGGAATAATGACTCCAAAGTTGATATATTGTTCATACCACTTTTGACCTGAGATATCATTAGTAGGCCTATTCACCTAAAGAAATCAAAAAAAGAGGAGAAGAACATATGTGTATAAAAATATTTATAGCTACTCTTTTCAAAGTAGTCTTTCTTTGGAAACTTCAGGTGTTGCCTTCTTATTGGAGAATGGCTAGACCAAATATACATGAATGTAATATAATATTGTGGTGCTGTAAGAATAAAAAAATGGAAAGTTTCATAGGAAATGAAGAAGACCTCTATAAATGGATGTGAAGTAGAGTAAGAAGAAGTAGATGGGGTGGGGAACCTGGAGCTTCAAGACCACATGTGGCCTTTGTTTTCAAGTGTAGCCCTTTGATTGAATCTAAATTTCACAGAACCAATAACCTTAATAAACGGCTTTGTTCTATAAAAGTTGAACTCAGTCAAAAGGCTGCACTCAAGGACCTAGAAGGCCATATGTGGCCTTGAGGCTGCAGGTTCCTCATCTGATGAGATTTATGAAATAACAACATTTTAGAGATAAACAACCTTGAAAGACTTTAGAGCTCTTGTCAATTCAACAAGAAATCATTCATCCAGAATACTGAAGATAAAATACACCATTCATTTCCTGCCAGAGAAGTAATGCACTTAAAAATGCATATGTTTTCTGGCATAGCCAAAATGGGATTTATTTTGACTTTGTATGTTTATGATGACAATTTTATTTTTCATTTAATTTTTGTTGTTTTTCAGTCGGGGAGGGAGCAGTGGAAGAGACAGATTACAGAGCCATGTAAAAGAAATGTTTTTTAAAAGAAGTTGAATGCCATGAAATTATAATGATTAAGTTTGGTCTCAAGAAGAAAGATGAGAATGTGTAAGCTTCCCTTCTTTGCAAGGGTGGAGGACAATTGGTATTAAACACTCCATAATGCTGGACTTTATTGTTTGTTAATTTTGTTGAAGTATTTTTTTCTTAATTCCCTATCATGAAGGATGGTTTTCTAGGAAGGGAATTAGGGAAGGAAGTTACTAAGATGGAAAAACAAAGGTCATCAGTAACTTTAAAAAAAAGTGAATTCAAAGTAAAGCACTAGAGCACGTTCACTGCTGTACTCAGAACAGAGCCATTCCTTGTGGTTGCTTATATGTACCATTACTAGATAGTGTGAATATGCCAGGAATCAAATTGAATACTTTTATTGACTCACTCCATTTCAGGAACTCAACTTAATGTAATGCAAATAATTTCTAGTAATGGAAATGTGGGTAAGAGGGAAAAACCTAGTTTTTAATATTTACATAGTCTCAAGTGAAAAGCTCAAACCTGTCATTGACTAATTAATGTCAGAAGGTCAATATCATCATTGTTAAGAAAACTTGAAATTATTTAAGAGACATTCAATTTAGTATAATTCTCAAATCCTTATATAGTGAGAGGAGAAAAGAGGCTCAGAGAATACCACTTTTATCTACATTTATTGTTGCATCCAAAGACAATCTAGTCAATATTTTTCTAGACTACAATATTCACAAAAAAATCAGCTGTCACAACCCATACCTTTATATTTTCCTAAGGTTGCAAGTTATTTATGTTTTCTTTTCAGAAAATCAAGAGACTTCTTTTTAAAAAAAAAAAAATCACAAAAGTCTCTGGGCTATCACACAAATCTGCCACTGGTAAAGCTATCTTCCAAGGTCAAACCCTGACCTACACATTACAGTTCAGCATCCTTTAAAATAAGTATCACACTTCTCTTCTTTGACTTAAATTTTGTCGTGAAATTAAAATCATTTTCTATGTTCAAAAGACATGAACAGTTCTCTTGCATTATTTCTTGCATATTTTATTCAGGTAATTGACTTGCCATGTTCTTCTGGTATTTGTCTTTATATATCCTGTTTTCAAGATCAGTATATTTTTCTTGTATGGATATCATGTCTTCTTTCCACATTACTGCTTTTTTGCTTCTCTTTTTCCAGATTGTCATTCAGCTCTATATATTTGCATTTCCAGTCAGTTACTTTCTCCTTTGTTACTTTGATGAGACTTGCTAACATAAATTCAAGTTTTTCTATTCTGTCATCTGTTTTTGTTGTGCAACCATAAATCTGATCTCACAATTCTTGTTTCTCTCTTAAACCACTCAGGAACATTATGCTGCAGTTTCATGCTTTCTTGGGAATCCATAGCTTCCTCTGCCTTATCAGTCATTGATTCATTATCCTTCATCTTATAATATTTATTGATGGATGCCTGAACTCTTTCAGCTGATACAGATGCCATATCCCCTCCTGCTTTTAATATCTTCCATTTTGGTTTATCTGTTTATTTGAAAGGTGTAACAGTTTTAAGGTGTTTAAAATGTCAGTCTCTCCCCACTTATTATTCCCTGTTGTTCATTCTCTTACTCCTTCCCATTTCACTGTGGCTTCCCTGGGGTCTGTCTCAGTCTCCTTTCATGCTGGTCAATTCATGTTTCACTGCCTCAGTCTCTGTCCCAAGGTGGGGCAGACCTGGCCACATCTGTATTCTGGGCTCTTTTTGTCAGGCTTAGTGAAGCATCACACAGCCACACGTGTCCTGGCCCACTTTCTTCTGTTCTTCAGTGCTCTGAGTTTTCTGTAGTAGTGCAGAGTGTGCCCATGTTGATGTTCCAATCAGAGCAAGCTTCTGCCTCTTGGTGTTCCCTGATGCTGAGTGGAAGGAGTTGTTTTCTGTTGTAAGCACCTTGGCTAGCTTGTGGTGAGTGGTGGGGGAAAGGATGCTGAATTAATATATTAGAGGTTAGGGAATTGCCTACTCTGCTATTAGCTTATTGGATTTTTACCTCATTAGGGTTCTTGATCTTTTAAACTATGGAGACATCTGAAACTGTTTTTTTTTAAAATATATATTTCTTACTCTGGGGAAGTCTGAAAGGTCATGAGGACTGGAGAAAATGTCTAGTCCTCCATTTGTTGGTCATGTGGCAATGGCTACAATGACTTTCAGCTTCTGTTAGGGTGGAGATGTATCTCATTATACAACAGCAGTCATTTAGTCAATAAACATTTGCGAAGTACCTACTAGATCTGAGGTACTGTGCTGAGTCCTGGGGATTCACATACTAAAAAGAGAGACCCTCCCTCCAATGAGTTTGCAGTCCATTGGTAGGAGACAGCCTACAAAAAAAAGCAGAAAAGGGGGAGGGGAAAGGAGGGTAACTAGTATGGGGCTATAAATGGAAAAAAGTCCAAAGGAGTTCAACCAGGTAGGAAATGAAAAGATGGCATCCCTGGGTGCCCTCCTTACCTGGATATTTTAGGAAGAACTCTCTACTCTGCTCTCCAATCAGAAGGGCCCAGGGGCAGAGGGTACTGATGAAGTGTGAGTACCAGAAGTGATGTGATCTTTCAGGATAAAGAGGTTCCTGGGGACATGGTGGAAAAGATCAAAGGAATGCAGCCAGATGGAAAATGTATTTGTACTTTTTCCATAGCCAAGTGACTACTAGCTATGATAAAAGTTCAGGGTGTTGTTCTTACTAGAAGAGAAATTAAAGGGTTTGGGGAATGCCTCTCCATTTATCAGAAAAATGATTTGTTAAAAAAAAACATAGTCTTGACATTATATAAGCATATAATCCTTGCTACCAGGAAAGCTGAGGCTGGTGGATAGCTTGAATTTGAAAGTTTGGTACTGCAGTGGATTAGAGTACTGGGCCTGGAGTTTGGAAGACGTGAGTTCAAATGCAGCCTCAAAGCCAGCCCCTTACTATCCATGACCCTGAGCAAGTCACCTAACCTCTACTTAGTTAATTTCTTCAATTTCCTCAATTGTAAATAGCATAGTAATAGTACCTACATCTCAGACTTGTTTTGAAGGTGAAATGATGTATTTAAAAAGTACTCAGCATAGTGCCTGACTCATAGTAGGCACTATATAAATATTAGTCATTAGTTGTTATTATTAAAGTTCTGAACTGTGGTAGGGTCGAAGCTGATCATTTGTATGAACTAAATTTGGCACAGTAACAGTGAGTAACTAGGAGCAAAGGGCCACCAAGCTGCCTAATGACAAGTAAACTAGTGCAGGTTAGAAATTGAGCAAATCAAAGCTTCTGTACAATCACTCATGGGATCAGGCTTGTGAGATAGGGGGACCCAGCATAATTTTTTTTAAATAGAAGAACTCCAATGTAAAAAAAGGTAAGAGGGATCTGAAGAGGCAGATTAGAATCCTAACCAATGTTTGCTCCTAGAGTGTGAAAGAATGTGGCACAGAAAAAGGAGAGAAGAATTATAAAATCAATCAATAAGCTGATCAGACCAACATGAACTCGGAATGCTCTACCACAGGTTGGGCACAGATAGTCCATGTGAATATTTGGGGTGGTTACTCCAAATCTGCACATCCTACATTTACTTTGTGCTGTCTCAATTCAGCTTTGCTCAAAGAGCATAGCATCTTTATGATGTGAGCACGCCATGCTGAGCAGTCCTGTGCCAGTGTCTCTCATGTTGCACAGTCAAATCCAAAGTTGTTGAGAGAGATCTTTAGAGTGTCCTTGCATCACTTCTTCTGACCACCATGTGATTGCCTGCCCCCATGTGAGTTCTCTATAAAATAGTCTTTTTGGCAAGCATATATTTTGCATTCAAACAATGTGGCCTGTCCATCAGAGTTGCTCTCTCTGAAGCTCAATTTGAATGCTTGGTATTTCAGTTCAAGCAAGGACTTCAGTGTCTGGTACCTTATCCTGCCAAGTGTTCCTCATAATCTTCCTAAAACAGTTCAAATGGAAGCAATTCAATTTCTTGGCGGGACGCTGATAGACTGTACATATTTCACATGCATACAACAATGAGGTCAACAGCTCTGTAGACCTTCAGTTTGGTAGTCAGTCCAATACCTCTTCTCTCCCAAACTTTTCTTCATAGTCTCCCAAACACTGAGCTTGCTCTGGCAATGCATGTATCAACTTCATTGTTAATGTGTACATCCCTGGAAAGTACAGTACCAAGGTAAGTGAACTTATTGATAACATTCAAAACTTTCCCATTTGCTGTAACTGATGGTTTCACATATGGATGGTGTGATGGTGGCTGATGGAGCACCTATGTTTTCTTGGTATCAATTATTAGGCCAAAATTAGCAGAGGCAGCAGAGAATTGATCCATACTTTGTTGCATCTCAGCTTCAGAGGCTACATTGAGTGCACAATCATCTGCAAACAGAAAATCATGCACCAACACTCCCTCCACTTTGGTTTTGGCTTGTAACCTTTTCAAATCGAAGAACTTACCATCAGTATGGTAGTTGACCTTAATGCCATGTTCATCCTCACTGAAAGCATTTGACAACATAGCTGAAGACATCATACTAAAAAGCATGGGAGCAAGCACAGACCTGTTTCACTCCACTGGTGACTGGGAAGGCACAAGAGCACTGTCCACTATCCAGAATCCAGGTAAACATGCCATCATGAAATTGATGTACAATAGTGATGAACTTCTCCAGGCAACCAAATTTTGACATAATTTTCCATAAGCCCTCATGACTCACCGTGTCAAAGGCATTGATCAGATCCACAAACATTGTTTACAGACCTCTGTTCTGCTCCTGGCATTTCTCCTGGAGTTTTGGGGCAGCAAACACCATATCGACTGCTTCTCAGCTCTTTCTGAAGCCACACTGGCTCTCAGGTATATGACCATATTCCAGGTGAAGGATCAGCCTATTGAGGAAGACTCTAGCAAGAATTTTGCCAGCAATGACTAAGAGAGAGATCCCCCTGTGATTGTTGCAGGACAATCTATCCCCTTTACATTTATAGAGATGGACAACGGAGACATCCTTGAACTCCTGGGGGATAACCTGTTCTTGCCATATAACCTGGAAAATTTCAGTCAGCTTTTGTATGAGCAATGGTCCCCTGTAAATCTCAGCTGGAATAGAATCAGCACCAGGTATTTTGCCACATGAGAGGAGTCTAATGGCCCTCAAAACCTCTTCTTCAGTTGGAAGTTCAGCTAAGGAGGGATGGACTTCAACCTGAGGTAAACAGTCAGTGGCCTCAGCCTTGACTGATGATGGTCTGTTGAGAACACTATTGAAGTGTTCACCCCATCTCTCTAAGATCATGTCTTATCACTAATCAATGTGGCTCCCTCAGCACTGAGTAGTTGTGATGCACCATAGATTTCAGGGAATCATAAAAGCATTTTGGATTGTTCCTATCAGCATAAAACTGAATTTCATTGGCCTTCTTACTGAACCAGGAATCCTGCATCTCTCTAAGCTTTGCTTGAACTTTGCTTTTGAAGGAATTAAATGCTGCCTTCTTAGAGATGGATGAACTATCCTGCTGGTATATCCTACAGAGTTCTCGTTTTTCATTTAGCATCTTCTGAATTTCTCCATCATTTTCTTCAAATCAGTCTTGGTGTTTGCAAGTGTTCTGATGTAGATGAGCAAATGCAGTGCTGTATACCAAATCCCTGAGAGATGCCCACTCCTTTTCTGCTTCACTGTTGCCAACTATGTGTTCGCTCAACTTTCCCTCCAAGTTAGCAACAAACTGTTCATGCTCATAGAAGAGTTATAATTTGTTGACATTAATTCTTCTGGTATTATTCATTTTGGCTTGAGAGCAGCACTTTTGATGAATGTGAATATTTAGCTTGGAAAAGATAAGTCTATGGTCAGTCCAGCACTCTCCACCAGACATTACCTTTGTCACTCTCACATCATCACAGTAAATAGACCAATATGGCTGGACTCTATGTGGTATTCGAAAATAAGCAAAATGTGAGAAAACTCTTACAAAGAGAAGATAGTAGGAAGGGCTGACCCAGCTTGTGAAGAACTTTAAATACAGACAAGGTATTTATATTTGATTTTGAAGGTAATAGGGAGCCACTGGATTTTATTCAGCCCATATCATCCTGATACTTGTTCTCCCTTGAAGAAACTGACAAAGAAAGTGTTCAGGAGCTGAGCAGGTGGGAAGAAAATGATCAGGAATTTCAGCAATATCACAAGGTTGGGCTCAGGAATACTCTGCCTAGTGAACACTTAGAAGAAATAAATAGGAGGTTCAGAATGAAGACAAGGAAGCTAAGCCAGTGAGTACGAAGTAAATACTTGTACTTCACAAACTAACGATGTGGCTATTGTCAGGAGAGAGATCATCAGATGAAGAAGAGACAAGTGGTGGTGACTGGTCTCTCCCTGTTAAGGGGTACTGGGACACCTATTTGCAGATCTGACAATAACAGGGAGGTTTGCTGTTATATCTCTCCAAGTCTTCTTTCCTCCAGGGTAAACATCCCCAGTTCTTCCAGTTAAGTTTTTGTGAAGCATTATCTTAAGGTCCTTCTCTATCCTTTTCTGAACACTCTTCACCTTATCAATGTCTTTCCTTCTTTGTGTTACCCAAAATTCTGAACATGGCAGAGTACAAAAAGGTTATGATTGCCCTTTTTCTCAACACTATGACTCTCTTTAGTTTTTTCCCCTTCTGCCACAGGCCATTGTTGGTGCTCACAGAGCTTCAAGCTCATTTTCATATAAAGATCATTTTCATATAAAGTTGATCTAGATATGCATTAACAACTTTCTACTTATGAAGTTGATTGTTTGAAGAAAGATATTCACATTATTTCAATTCAACTTTAATTTTATACTGTTCTTCTCTCTTGAATTATCATATGGCTCTCTTATCATATGTCTGATTAATCCCAGTCAAATGTCAGCCTTGGATCACTCCTATCATTTGTCACCTTCATTCCTGTACACAGGCTATTAAATGAAGATGGAGAAAATCACACAATTGTTCTGACTGGCTCCACTAAAAATTCATGTTATACAATCCTCAACTGGACCCTCACTGTTGCTAAGCAATTCTACAATATCTCCCTCATCAACTCACTATCCTGCTCTCCACAGAGACTCTTCCAAACTTTTTTATCCTTCCTCAAGTTTTCCATGGCTTCCACTCCCTCTACTCTCTTAGCAAAGAAACTTGCTTCCTATTTTACAGAAAAAAACTGAGGCTAATGGCCCTGAGCTCTATCTTCTCCCCTCTTCCTCATTCCTTTCCCTCACATGCCTTTTGCCACTATCTCCTCCTTCTTCCCTTCTCACAAATGAAATGGCCTGACTCCTTACCAAGGTTAACCCCTAGACTTGTTCAAATGATCCCATTCCATCCTGTCTCCTCCAATAGATCTCTTCCTCTGTTACTTTCACCTATCACTTATTTCAGATCTCTCCCTCTCTACTGGCTCATTCCCTACCTTTTTTTCAATCCTCATTCTCCTCAACCACTCTACAGCCTTTGACACAGGTGAGCATTCTTTCCTCCTTGATACTCTCTTCTCTCTAGTTTTTTGGACAACACTGTTTCCTAGAAGTTTTCTTCCTACCTATCTGACTATTCCTTCTCTATCTCCTTTTCTGGATTCTCCTCCAGTTCACACCCTCTACACATAGTTGTCTCTCAGGATTATGTCCTGGGCTTTCTTCTCTTCTCTCCGTGCTATACTTCACTTGGTGATCTCATCATCTCTCACAGATTTAATGACCATCTCTATGCTGATAATTCTCAAATCTACCTATCCTTCCCCAAATCTTTTGCTGACCTCCAATATCATATCTTCAGTTGTGTTTCAGACATCTATAATGTTAATGAGATAATAAGATCTCCCCCACCATTAATAGGCTTCACATGGAGCTGATTGGGGGACAGATTTGCCCAAGGAGGAGCTTGCTTAGGGGGAGACTTGTTTGTAGGAAGGCTTTCACACCTTTTGCTACTAAGTTGATTAGGCACTGAGTCACAAGGGTTGTGATGTTTTCTGGCTCTGAGAAGTGTATATATCCTCTGAGTTGGTATTATTGCTTTGGGGGTTTTGCTTATGGGAAGGACTCTGAGTGGCCATGTGTTCAGAACCCCCGTGATCCCTCCGACTGAACATGTATAAAACCTCTCTCAATCCAGTGGTATTTGTAAAGTGTATAGCAATATTGCTTTGATTCAGGCAGCCAGAGCCCTGTCTCTGCTTGTATTTTTTCTGTTTGTATTTTCTCCAAGTTCAGGGTGCTGATTTTCTTTCCCCTGAACTAGTGAATGTAATTAAAGAAGATTGTTGACTCCCTTAAAAGTTGCTTTCCTTTAAGAAAAGCAGATACAAGAACCTGTGCTAGCAGGTCATCCTGAGTATGCCAGGGTGCTTGTTTTTACATCTCAAACTGGATGTCAAGTAGATATCTTACACTCAATATAGCTAAAACCAAAGTTATCTTTCCCCACAAATTTTAGCCCCTTCCTACTTTCCCTGTTGCCATTCTCTCAGTCTCTTGGGTTCACAACCTAGGTGTCATCCTCCACTTCTCACTATCTTTTATACACACCCTACCCTTTCCATATCCAATCTTTTGCCAAGGCCTATCATTTTCACCTTTGCAACATCTCTTGTATATTCCCCCTTCCTTCTCTGATGCTGCCACCATTCTGGGGCAGGCCCTAATCACCTCATGTCTAGATTATTGCAAAAGCCTTGTGTATCTCAATGAA
The DNA here is from genome assembly GCF_028372415.1 of Notamacropus eugenii. Taxonomy (NCBI): domain Eukaryota; kingdom Metazoa; phylum Chordata; class Mammalia; order Diprotodontia; family Macropodidae; genus Notamacropus; species Notamacropus eugenii. The sequence continues at coordinate 596,970,016 of NC_092872.1, read as the reverse complement.
ACCATGAATTATGCCATGCAGGGTTATCCAAGATAGACAGGTCATAGTGGAGAGTTCTGACAAAAGTTAAGAAATGAAAATGGTGAACCACTCCAAAGAGAACCTCATGGACAATATTAAAATGATAAAATATATGACACCAGAAGATGAACTCTTCAGGTTGAAAAGTGTCTAACATGCTACTGGGGAAGAGTGGAAGGCAACTACAAGTAGCTCTAGTACTAATAAAGTGACTGGGCCAAAGTCAAAAGGAGGCTCAGCTATGGATATGTCTGGAGATGAAAGGAAAGTCAGGTGGTGTAAAGATCAATATTGCACAAGAACATGAAATATAAGAACTATGAGCCAAGGTTAGCTGGATGTGATCAAACAGGAGATAGAAAGATTAAGCATCAGGATCTTGAGTGTCAGTGAACTTCAGTGGATGAGAAAGGAGAAATTTAATTCAGCTGATCATTACATATACTATGACTGTGGGCAAGGATCCCTTAGAAGAAATGGAATAGCCCTCATTGTCAATTAAAGAGTGAGAAAAGTAGTACTGGAGTAAAATCTCAAAAGTGATATCTGTTCCACTAAAAGTCAAGCCATTTGACATCATGGTAATACAAGTCTATGCTCTAACCTCTGATGCCAAAAAGGCCAAAGCTGATCAGTTCTACAAAGACCTACAACATATTCTAGAAACAACACCATAAAAAGATGTCACTTGCATCATAAGGGATTGGAATGCTAAAATAGGAAATCAAAAGATAATTGGAATAGCCATCAAGTTTGGCCTTGGAATATAAAATGAAGCAGGGCAGAGTCTAATAACCTGGCATTAGCAACCTCCCTCAGGTTTTTTGTCAATGTGGTATTCTGGGTATTCTGAAGGAACAGGAAGAATTAAACCATGGGGAGAGGTTAATAGTAGCACCCTCATTAGTTCATTTGCTTTCAGGATGTTATGACAATATTCCAGTTTACATGGGTTAAGGTAAGTATATTTAGGAACTGTAATATCTAGTTTTACTATATTCATTCTCACAAAGCAGACAAGTGACTTTGAAAAACTGCAAAGCTGAAGATCATACTAATTATCTGAGCCCGATTAAAAAAGAAAATGACAGATTTGACTCTCTTCTATGGCTAGTATGAACTCTTGATGAATTGCATTATGAAGTAAAAATGATGATAGTTTAGTCGGATGTTGGCCAGTGAAACTGACTAAAGAAGTTGACAAAAAATTAAAATAATCATGAGGATTATTTGAAATATGGATTTATATCCACTATCATCAATGATGAAACAGTGAAAGTATTGAATGCATGCTGAGATATTAGCTAAGGATACCATAAAGCAAATGTCCTTTTCATACATGAACATTTTATTTACTGAAAGAGGCAGAAAAGGAACATTTGTGTGAGAAACAAAGGAAAAAACCAGCTTGAGGAGAAATATAGACAGTTCCAAGAGGACCTGAGAAAAAAGCAGCCTTTCAGATAAAATTGCTTGGGGAGAAACATACGGTTTTGAGAGACCTGAGTGAAAGCAGACCCTCAGAAGCAAAAGTATTGACTGCTGGTAAAGATGGCATTAAGGCATTGTTTCTCCAAAGCTAATTAACATGTGGCTATTTTTTGGACTTGGCAGCTTATTACTGTGGTGAAACTCTGAATTCAAGAACGGTTTGGGGACTATGGAAAAAAATGTATATTGATTATTTGTGTCATCTGACAGAATTGTGGATTTGAGGTCTCTGAACTTAAGTTAGAGATGGGTTACTGCACAAAAAGAGGTCTTGACTTGAGGCAAGAAAGACAGAGTGAGTTACAAGGAAGCTGGAAGGTGGAAGCCAATGACAGAAGCTAACTGCTTATAGAAGTGAGAAATCAGAATTGAGGGCACAGAAGCAAAACCCAACTCAGGTTGGCTGAATAGAGAGAGGCTCTGCAGGTGATGGAGGAAGCTGATCTGAAGAGGAAAACTCTGATGTTCAGAGCTGATGAGGGAAAGTAGAAGCCTCCACTATTTGAAAAACTGCAATGTTTCACTCTGGTGTAGATATGGCTTCAGAAAGCAGAAATCCCTTACATGATTGTCCCTTTATGCCCCCTATGACTTGAGAAGGAAACCACCTGGAAGGCTAAGGAGTCGACCCTAATAGCTTCACAGATCCCGACCAGGCTTCAAGGTTCTTCACTAAAAAAAGGTAAAACAGTATCTCAGTGCCCAGCCTAAGCAGCAGACCTGAGAAGTGGCAGCAGCCCAAGACTAGCGTAGAAGCAGCCTCATCTAGCAGGAAAGCAAAGCATTTATTAAGTACAAAAAGACAGCAGCAACACTTCACTAGGCACTGGAGACACAAATCCACGGAATGAAACAACCCAGAGCTTACATTTTACTGGGGGAGACAAGTGCATATATAAGTATGTAGCAAAAATGTGAAGTGGATCAAAACAAACGCAGAGGGGGAAACAAGGCAAAGAGCATCTAGTCTTTAGAATATGTCCAATATCAACCTGGAGCCTTGTTGAGTCTCCTTCTAGAAATTCTTGATGTAGAGATCTTTTCCTTTCTCATTTCAGAGCATGGCTAGGTGTTCAAGTATTTCCTGTTGGTTTACTGACTAGTGATGAAAAGCCTTTTAATTGACTAAACTGGAATTGAGGACACATACAAAGGCTTCAAAAAATAAATTCTTTCTCTTTCTTGATAACTTTCACAGAAGGACGAAGAAATGCTGTGGATCTTCAAGGAAGAGGAGAGGTATTGGCAACAGTGAAGGCCTTCTTCATGCTACTGGCAGTTTGGTGACCTGAATGCATGGTGCCGTTGCTTCTCTTGTTTATGTTTATTCTTTCCTAAGACAGAAGAATAAATATCAGATTTGCAACAGACTAGATTATGTCCTTGTGAGCTTTGAAAGGTCAGGAAAGCCATCAAAGATATCCCCTGCAGTCAGAACTGGTAGCAGCAGTTTCAGAGTCTGATGAAAAGCCATCCTTGATGAATGACCTGCTTGACACAGACCAGAGAGCAAATTGACCTGGCATGAAGGAAGCTGTGTCCACAAGCAAGAGAGCAACTTGTCCACTGGATATACCATACCCAGAAGCAAATTTGATGGGGAATGTTTTGTAGCAACCACTTCAAATTTGGGCCCTTTGTTCTCAGGGACTAAGTTATACAGAGGGAGAGGGTGATCCCCATTTGAAATGTAGCTCTATTTTGGCCCACGCTACACTTTCTCACTAAATATCCCTTTGCAAAAACTAATTGATGTTAATTGGTTCTTTGATATTGGGGACATGTTAACTGGTCAAATGATATTAAAGGGAATACAACACATGGGGAGGATCATGAGCAATAGTACTGGAAGACCCCACAACCTCTTAAGGTTACCTTACAGACCTGAGGTGAGAAGTAGTCCCTCCTTGTGGGGACTTGACCAGCTAGCCTGAGAGCAAGTGGGAAAAGTGAATCCAGAGCCTTCATGCTACACAAATAATGACATAGTTTTAGAAAGTGGTCTCTAACAGTTGGGAAAATTGGGCAAAACCTCATATGGAAGACAGTGCTGTAGCTGCCTCTTAAAGGAAGAGATGTACTCTTTGAGGCAGAGGTAAGAAGGCATGCATTCCAGTCATAAGGACTTACAAAAAACCATCATATTTGGCAATTAAGAGATCATTGGTAACTTTGGATAGAAAACTCACAGTTGAGTAGTGAGGTGAGGAGCCACTTCTGATGAAGAATATTGGGGACCAGGGAAAGCTTTATGAAAGAAGTGACATTTGAGCTGAGCTTTGAAAATGCACAAGATTTTGATAGACAGATATTGGGAGAAGAGTATTTCCAGTGCAAAATATGCTCTGAATAATGGTGTAGATGTTGGAAAGCCTAAGATTTATTAAAGGAATGACATAAAGCGTAATTTGACAGGAGTTTAGGGAAAGTTCTATGAAACAAGAATAGAAGTCTGGATCAGTGGAAAGAGAGCCGGTCAATCTTGGACCTGGCCTGCTACTGACACATACTAGTTGTATAACCACGAGCAAGTCACTTAACTTCTGGGTATTCCAGGTAACTCTCAAAGACCATAAGCTACAGAATAGTTGCTCATCTGCATCAATCAAGGAAATTTCCACACTCAAGAGTTCCCTATATTAGAGGTGTCAAAACACAGGGCCTGTTGGCCACAGGTGTTCCTCAACCACATTCAAATGTAATTGGGAAATACTTGACAAAACAATTAAAGATACAACAAAATATAGGTGATATTACATTTAAAACTCAGTTGGTATGAAGCCCACAGGAATTCTTATGTACATATTAGTGGCCCCTACTTTTATTTGAGTTTGACACCATTGCTCCATACCAGTGAAATTTCAGGTCCAGAACTCCCCTGCTCTCTACTGGTGGAAAGCTAAACTATTTTTTAAATTAATTTAAAATGCATTTTAAACTTAAATACGAAACAAGAAAAGAAAAAAAAGAACATTTTCATGTACACAACAGAACATAAGGGAGCATTCAATATAAAACAACACATTTCCATTTCAAGAAAACCTATATAATAAATATCACTCATTGTTTTCAAAATTACCCAACTTTTCTTTGCTTCCTTGCACATTTTCTTTTGTTTTCTACTGTGAACTTTTTACTTTATTTTTTTCCATCCCTACCCTGCCCTAAAGAAATCTACAATTAAACACAGATATAGAGGCATATATAGATAGCTATAAATATATATATACACATACATACACACATATATGTATGTAAATATACACATTTATGTACATATGTAAGAGCGTACTATGCATATTTCCAGATGGGAGTTAAACTGAAGCAAGATTGTGAAATGTTAGACGATGGGATTTGCGTTTAATTCGGTAAACAATAAGGAGTAATTGAAAGTTTTTGAGTAGTCAGTAAGTCAGTCAGTCAACAAGCATTTATCACAGCCGTGTTTTAGGGAGTCTTGTGTAGAATGGACTGGAAATGGGAGAGAATCCAAGTACAAAGACCAGGAGGTTAGGAGGCTGGTGGCATAGTCCATGTAATAGGTAATGAGACTCTAGAGGGGATTGGGGTAGTCTGAATGGAAGGGAAGATATATTTCAAAAGTTGATTTTATTAAAAAATTCTTATGATATACATGGGAGCCAAATTAATACACAGAAGCAGATCAAGTTAAAAGGGAGACATTTAGAGTAAGCTGATTAATGTAGCATTGATAGATTGCTACTGGAGAGAAACCTTATAAATGTAGTGACTAGGGGAAAGAACTTCAGGTTAATAACATCCAAAGCTAATCATTTAACAAAAGATCATACTAGAGAGAAAGCTTACAGATGTAAGTTACATTAAATACTGGCTTAGTAGACAAAGTACGAAATGGTTTCCTGTTACCCACCTTGTATTGCCAAATGCCCTTGTTTTGAATTTCTGAGAAGTCTCTGAACCTGAGACTCACCATTCCATGATTCTCTCTTTATGTGTCAGGCAATAGGTGTCTCAGCCCAGGGCCCATTGCTCTCGGATGCTCCCCCTATGTGTTTCAGTCACCTTAAATCATCTTTCCCAGTGTTTGTGCCAAGATTGCTCCCTGGTGCTTAGCTCTGCCCTCTATATCTGCCAACAGTTGCTCCTCAGTAACTATATGCCAAAGGTCTCCTTACTGTCACTCAGTCCTGGATGATTGGTTCACTATCAGCAAGGGTCACCAGAGCTTAAATAAATCCTCTTTAGGTAATGAGGTCCTATTCACAAAAACATTTATTGTAGTCAACTAAAAGTTCTTTTTTTCCATGCTTGCTACTATGCTTTATTGTAAAGTCTAATTTTCTCATGGCCTCATGGAAAGAGACAAAGTCCTCCATATTAACACATTAATGCATGTAGCTGGACAAATATTGCTCTCATACTGTGAACTAGGTCCAGAATTGAACAGACAAGTGTGCTAGATTGTCTTTGGGAAATTGGACAGCGTTTGTAATGGTCCCAAACTTTTCCCAGAAATAGGAACCAATTTTTTTTTTAACAATGTTCCTCTCATCATTGGATATTTCTGTAAGTCAAAGAATACCACAGCCTTCTAAGAATTAAAATTGATAGTCACCCCCAAAAGGCAGTATACGTTATGGATATGTATAGGCTGAAGCACATTACCAACCAAGAACTGAACAAGAAGAATGGTTTAAAAGATGTCATTAATGTGTGTTGTGTATTCGTCCTTTGTTGCTGAAGAAGACTGTGCCATCAGAGAAATAATGACATGACTTGCACTTGACTTTGTTTTGAGTGAAGGAGGACTGTGCAGATCACCCCTCACTTCTCATCCAGAACCATCTGAATTCAATGACCAGATATTCATCAGGATGACTGGAGATGACTCAGGATGAGGCAATTGGGGTTAAGTGACTTGCTCAAGGTCACACAACTAGTGAGTGTCAAGTGTCTACACGTGAGATTTGAACTCAGGTCCTCCTGACTCCTGCACTGGTGCTCTATCCACTGCACCACCTAGCTGCCCCAAAAGATGTCATTAGAGCAAAAGAGAAGGGAATAAGTAATTATTAAGCACCTACTAAGTGCCATGCTAAGTACTTTACAAATAGGGTCTTATTTGAGCCTCATAATAATCCTGTGAAGTAAGTGCCAATATGACCTCCATTTTATACTGGAGAAAACAGACGCAGACAGAAACGTGTCTTCAGCAGAGTGCCACACAGATCGGTGTGACTTGCCCAGAGACACACATCTAGTAAATGTCTGAGACTGGATTTGAACTCAGTTTTCCCTGACTCCAGGCTCAGTGTTCTATCCACCGTGCCATCTAACTTCCCTCTGAGGGGGCATGAGAAACATGTATGAAGAGAAAAGAAGGCAGGTTTATCATGTGGCAAGACCCAGGGATGACCAATGGGTAGCTCATGTGCTCTGCACTGCTGTCTAAACAATTTTAAGAGCGCTAGGATAAGACTCTTCATCTTTCTCCCTTTGCTACCCCCCTCCACACACATCAGTACATTGAGTAAAGGATTTATGGGAGGACATGGGAAAGAGTCACAAAGGATGAGAAGATATGAATGGATTGCAATCAGAATCTTTGGAGGGATTACCCATTTCAGTGATACACAAGGTACCTTAAAGTATGGAAAATGTGAAAACAGCTCTGAATCTGGAACTGGAGAAATTGGACTGGAATCTCCTTGTCATTACCTGTGTGACCTGGGCAAGTCTTCTAACTTCTCTAGGTCTCAATTTTCTCTACATAAAATAAAGGGATGGGTCTAAAGGATCTCTGTGATACTTTATAATTCCAAATCCTATGATCCTACCCAGTTGCAGACAAACTAAGTGTGAAAGAGAGTGCCTTCTGACATACTGCAGGAAGGCATCAAAGCATTTTTGGAAAGAGCAGTGGTGACAAATACAATGAGTACACAGATGGGGACCATTGGAGCATTTGAGTTCAAGTCTAGCTCTGTCATTTACAAATGTATGGCCTATTGTGGGCCTCAGTTTCCAAATATATAACATGAGATGGCTAGACTAAATAGCTCCTGCGTTCCTTACAACCCTATGATTATGGTTATCAACGTAGACAAAGTAATGCAGAACATCTCATTTCAGCTGCTCAGTAGCTGTGGCAATTACTATGATGCAAGATTACAATTTGTAAGTTATTGTCTAAATAGTTGTAGACTTTACCAGTATTGTCAAAGGCTGAGAATACGTGCAGGACTTGACCCAGGGTAGAAAAAGCACACAAGGACACTCCCTGGACCAGGCTGAGCTCAGACCAAAACCCTGTTGCCATGTGAATCCTTGTGAATCTCCATTTAGGCCTCCATTATCCCCAACGAGGTCAGTTGCTCAGCTCTAACATTAATCTAGACTTATGCGGAATAAGTTCACAACCTAGCCCTTTACATCTCTAGCAGTTGGCAGGATCCTAGGGCCAGGGGAAGTCACATAGAGCAGCTCTGACTGATCAGGGTTATCTATAGATTGCCAACTTCTCTTTCTCTGGGAATCCTTCAACAAAACCTATTGTAAGCAAAGCAACTGTGATTATGGTCTGTTGTGTCTGATCATGGCAATCCTTTGGATCCAACAGCCCAGACCAAAACACAAGGCCTTCTGTTGCAGTGAGCACTACAAAACAATTTAGTAAACTATCACAGTGATCGAACCATATGGTTCAGTGATATCAGTGTCCTCTTTTCTATAGCATTTTTCCTTGGTTGAGTAGCATCCAACTCTTAATCTGTTAAGGCTGGGGAGATGGCAATCCTACTGTCCATCAGCATCATCTGTCACCATCTTTGAGCTGCCAGTTTGACAGTTGGGAAAGAGAAGGATAAAGTTGACTGGCAGAATGTTTTACGTCTAATGAGTTTGTGCACAGTAATGGTATAATAAATAATGCTTTAGAGGAACTCAGTTATCACTTGCATTCCCATAGTGAGATACTGCCTTAGCAGAAGCTCATAGAGCCATCTGTCATCAAATATTAGTCTTTGTGTCAATGACTATACTGGATGGAGGAAATGGAAAATACCTAAGCATGGAGACAACAGCACTGCATCATTTAAAGAAATTTAAAAGGGAGCTTACCTTGAGAAGCCAGAGATTTCAAGATGATTTTGAAATATATATATATATATATATATACTTCACCAAAAGATAGGCTGCAAATCTTGGCTGCTAAATGCTAATAAGAGTTTCCCCAGATGAGTTCAGTCTCTGCCATTCACTGGAAATTCTTGAGCAATATAATCCTTATCTGTTGTGGTTTTTGGCTGGAATTATTGGTAGCCTCTTTAATGCGTTTTTGCCCAGTTTGATACATCACAGTCTGATTTCCACAGAGGCACTCTGCTGATGACACAAATACTAGCTGCAAGAATATTTAAAGTGGACAAAGGCTTGAGAACAGCATAAAAATGGTTAGGATTTATGGTTGCTTGTTTCATTTTCACTGAGAAAAAAATTCAGAACTGTATTGTATGATGAAGATGAAGTGTGCCGGGGTTGGAATCCAAAGACTGACTGAGCCTCAGGTATACTACTTTCTATTATGTGATGTTGGTCAAGTCTCTTAATTTCTCTGAGACTTGGTTTACTCTTCTGTAAAAATAAAGCATGGCACAACACTCTCAACATCACAGGGCAGCTATGAGGAAAGAGCTTTGTAAAACTTTTAAAGCTGCATGGATCGACAGTTATAGTAACAATGTATCCATATGTCATGGAATGATTGAAGTCAACAGAGTTTATCCTCACCTGTAAAATGGGAATAATAATAGGAGCTGCCTTCTGGGATTGAAGTGAGGATCAAATGAAATAATATTTATAAAGTGCTTTCTGAACTTTAAAATGCTTTACAAATGCTATTATTACCGTTATTATTGTCAGCATTTCATTTCTTCATGAGATCAATAGCTTCACTGGGACTGAAGTTAATAACAATAATAATATGCCCTGGTGGTACACTCTTGTTATTAACTATTAGCTATTAGTTGTCAGAAGATCAAATGAAATATTCGTAAAGCACTTAGCATAGTGCCTGGCACATTTTAGGTTCTAAATATTATTATCATGTTTTATGCTATATTTATATATTATGTACATGTTATATGTATGTGTAATATGTATACATTATGTTATATGTATTATATTATTAACTATAATAACAATAGACTGCATTCACTGTAATACTTCAGGAAAAGTAGCATTGTGCAATCTAAAGAGCTCTTTACCATTGAGGAATGTAGGTTTGGATTTCCAATCAGTTCATTGTTCTTTGTGTGACCTTGCGCAAGTCACTTATCCCTTTCAAGGGCCTCAGTTCCCTCACCTGAAATTAAGGGGTTTAGACTAGGTGATCTCTAGGGATCTTTCCAAGTCATAAATGTAGAACAGTTCAAAGCCTAGGAGGTCCATGGTTACGTACTGTATAAAGGCAGGAATGTAGCCCAGATAGATAGAGGACAATGACCTTTTCCATTTGCTTTAGCTTTTGTTTTAGTTTAAATTCATTTGCCTGACAAGTTGGAGAAGAAAAAAAGATGAGTAATTTCTACCTCTAAGTCAGATTGTTGTCTGGGTTAAAGGACTGTGATTCAGTCACAGACACGTGCACAGGCTAAACACTTACTGTGAGAACACTTTATTGGCTTCCTTGCCCTACCCCTGCCACATCAGCCTTACCTGAGTATGGTGGCTCTTAGCTTCTGCTATGAGAAAGGGTTGCCAAATTGCCCCAGTCACATATTCAACACAGTAACACTTAACAATAACAATGTGCCTAATGGAGCAATTTTCAACATTGAAATTGCCTCCTAGTGATCAGAAAAATAGCAGGTGGAGAGCTTCATGGTGTGGTTGTGAGGGGAGTGAATAATATCAATAATTTGTAGTGAGAGTTTTATTAGAGAGGGAGATGACTGTGGAAGGAAAGAGAGTGAGACTAACTCCAAATTCAGTTATCATAGGACCCTAGAGGGTGGGTGACTATCAACTGATTATTCCTTATTTTATGACTGACAGATTCTCAGTTCTTGCTCCCTTTCTTCCCATGAATCATCATTAACATCAGCTGATGTGAAAATCCTCTTCCCTCAAATAATTTTAAATTCTTTTGCCTCTTATCTCATCATCTCATCTTGCCAGGCCTCAACTTGCCAAACATCTGGCTTCTCCAGTCCCATTCACATGACTGGACAAAGTCATCCGACCAGGCTGACTGGCTTATAACAATGAGAAGGATGATATTGATGCTGATAAGTGAACTCATCAGTTTCCATGGAATCAATTATCATCTCTGTGTGACTCCCAAATCTATATATCTAGCCACTATCTCTTGAGTTTAGGTCTTGTATCACTAACTACTGAACATTTCCAGGTGTGAGGGTATAAAGACCTGCACCAGGGTGGTGGCAGTACCAAGAGAGGGAAAGAGGCATATTTGAGAGATGTTGCAAAGGTAAAATTGACAGACATTGGCAACAAATTGGATATGGATGGGTGAGAGATAGGAATTCACAATACACTTAAGTTGTGAGCTTGAGGGACTGAGAGAATGATGGTGCTCTTGACAGGGAAGTTTGGGGTAGGGGGAATAATGAATTAAATTTTGTACTTGTTGAGTTTAAAAAGTCTACAGGAACAGGACATCTAGTTTGAGAAGTCTAATAGATAGTTGGAGATGTGGGACTGGAAGTCAGCAGGGAAGTTAGGACTGGTTAAATAAATTAGGAATCATCATCATGGAGATGATAATTGAATCTATGGGAGCTGAAGAGATCATCGAGTGAAAGTGCACATAGAGAGAACAGGAACCATGACTGAATTGTGGGGGATACCCACTGCTGGAAGGCATAACATAGATGAAAATTCAGGAAAGGAGACTGAGGAGGAGCAGTCAGATAGGTAGGAGAACCAGGAGAGAATAGTGGCCCAAAAAACTAGAGAGAAGAGTCTCAAGGAGAAGAGGATGATGATTAGACTGTAAGCTCCCTCAAGGAACTATCTTTTGCTTTTTTTTGTATTCCAAACACTTATCCCAGTGCCTGGCATAAAGTAGGAACTCATCAAGAGTTTATTGATTGACTGATTGGTCAATACTGTTGCAAAGAGGTCAAAAAGGATGAGGATAGAGAAAAGGCCATTAGATTTAGCAATTAAGAGATCACTAATACCTTGGAGACAGTAGTTTTCACTGAATGATGTTTGGGAGCCAGACTACAGAGAGTTAAAAAGAGAGTGAGAAGAGAGGAATTGCAGACACCTAATGTAGACGGCCTTCTCAAGTTTAGCCACAAAAGGAAGAGATGTGGAATGTTAGCAGGGATGGATGGCTCCATAAGGGTTTTGAGGATGGACAAGACATGGGCATGCTTGTAGGTAATAGAGAAGCAGCCAGTAGACAAAAGAGACTGAAAGTAAGTGAGAGGGGGACGATAGAGGGGGCCAACTGCTGGAGGAGATGGGATTCAATGTTCATGTCCTTTGACCACATCCATTGGAAGAGTTCTTGGTCATGTATTTGTGTTACTTCACTGCATATTTCAGCTATAAGACCCTTATCCTTATCACTGATTTGATTCAGAAATGTTTTCCCTCTTATGTATAGCTCTGTTGATTTTGTGTAAAAGCTTTCAATTTCGCATGGATCATGATCTATTTTATCTTTTGTTTTTGTCTCTATCCTTTACTTGGTCAACAATTTTTTACGAAGTCATGGCTGTTAAAGGTACATGATCTGGTTCTTTTCTAATTTTTTTTTAATGGTGTAAGCTGTTATATTCAGATTTTGTATACATTCTGAGCTTATTGTGACAGTATGTGGTTAAGATTGGGTTTAAGCCTACTTTCTGTCAAATGATTTTAAGTTTTCCCAGCAATTCTCATCAAATAAGTTCCCCTAGAAGTTTATGATCTTGGATTTATTAAAAACTGACCAGGTTCCTGAGTTTGATTGTTTCTGATTCTTCCTTATCTAGTCTGTTCCACCAGTCTACTTTTCTATTTCTAATGAGGACCAAATAGTTTAGGCAATTACTGTTTTGTAAAATAATATAAGGCCTGAAAGTGCTACTCTTTCTTCATCTCTTTTTTCCCCCATTATTTTCCTTGATATTCTAGGCCTTTTTTTTCCTCCAAAAGGATTTTGTTTAGCTTTAAAAAGTATCTATTTTTTATTTATTTTTAAAAAGTATACAGAGGCAGCTGTATCACTAAGGCAATATTCACAGCACCAAGGACAACTATGAATATGCGGGCATAGCTCTGAATCTCAAAGTAGAACAGACTCTCCATATAGAAGGCAGAAGAAAAACATTTATTCAGATACCAGAAAGCCAAATCCTAACGCCAGAAAGGCAAATTCATCATAGTAACCAAGAAGTCAATACACACTAGCACTGCAAGGGACAAAGCCATTCCCAAGCCTCTCCCTTCCTGCCCCACCCTCCAGCCTTCCCACAAACACTCAAAAGACTAGCTGTGCCTCCCTGTGTCTTCTGTCCTCCACTCCTAATCACTCTTACAAACTTTCTCCCAGTTCTGCTCCACCCTTCCTGTGTTACATCCATTCAGCAAGCTCCTCTCAACATGTGACTTAGGCTTCCATGTGATTTAAGCAGGTCACATGGGTCTTTTAATGAATGGCAAAGATATTCCCATTTAAATTGCCATTACAGCAGTTAGGTGGCTCAGTGGATAGAGCATTGGGCCTGGAGTCAGGAAGACCAGGGTTCAAATCCTGCCTCAGACACTCACTAGCAATCTGATTCTTGGGCAAGTAACTTAACTTCTGTTTGCCTTAATCCACTGGAAAAGGAAATGGTAAACCACTCTAGTATCTTTGCCAAGAAAACTCCATGGATAGTATGGCCCACAGGATCATGAAGAGTTGGAAAAGACTGAACAACAACACGAAGTATCTGCTTGATATTTTAATAACTCAATCCCTCTGTCTCTCTCTGTCTATCTTTGTCTCTCTCTACACACACATGCATATCTATAAAATTTAGGTAATATTTCTATTACATATGTACATATGTGTAATATTTTCATTATATTGACATAGCTCAGTCATGAACAATGAATATCCTTCTTAGCAAGTCATTATTTCTTAGAGTATCTGGTAACTGTTATCTTTATGTTTTCATTGTGCTTTGGCAGATTGATCCCCTAGTATTTTATGAGTAGCACTCCATCTGGGATATTCCTCCAACTTATACTCATATTCATTGGTAGAATCCTCAGAGAGGAGCTGATAACTTGCGGTTCATAGGTACTCTGTGGTTACCCACTCTTGAACCTATTGGTGTGTTTTCCATTAATAGTCAGTCAGTAGATATAATTAACTCTTAAGATGGGCATATGTCAAGAGTACAAAGTAAAAACAGTAACTACGAAACATTACTTTCTCATCTCCCTCACCCCTACCTCATAAACCTAGGGCACATCCTTCTTCTAATACAGTACTTATAGAAAGAGTTGGTACCAAATATAAATGTAGTGAGGCATTTAAGTAGGGAACTTGTGGCCAAGGCAACTAACAACTCCTGGCATTGTTTGACCTTGAAATAATTTCTTTCAATGTGCAAGCCTTTCTGCAGCTACACTATTGATGGACTGGGTTAGCTCTCTTGGATCCATTTTGGATCTCTTCATTGCTATCAGAGGCTTGAACCTGGAAACTGCTTCCAGTGAACGATAACCTGTATTCTTGTCTCTGGAACGTGGAATGGTCCTTCAATGGTGCCTTGAACTATCTTGTACTGACTTTCCCATTGCTGAAGGGGAAATCTCTTTGTGTGTGAATAGCTTTGCTGCTAGATTCTATAGCTGATGGGGGTCGATGTGGATGGAAAAACAGGAAGAAATCCTTTCAGGGGTCTTTTTCACAGAAGTAAGAGGATAGCTATGGGTTGACACCTTGTTAATATGGTGACACCTCATCACATGTGACTATCTCAACTGAATTAGGAGGTGAGAAAGTAAATTCCCTCCTTCCCTATAGACTCCCTCAAGTTAAACATTTGTTGTTCTTAAGAAAATCAGCCTGGGTAGGTTTTTGGCAAAGATCTGGAGCTAGAGAGGACCTCAGGTGTCATCTAATCCAATCCCTTCATTTGATAGATGAGTAAACTGAGGCCCAGGGAACTTGTGACTTGCCCAAGTCCTCTCACTCTGGAGCTTCTGTTCTTTCTATCAGACCATACCACCTCCTTATGGCATAGTTCACAATGTCAAAGTTAACACTGTTCGGGAATATAGGTCTACCACAGCTGGTGGGCCTGGAAATCACACTCACTTCCAAATTCATGGTTCCACAATTTTAATGAAGTGTTTTATTCATTTTCTTTCATTCATTATTAATTATCTTGGTGCTTGCAAAGGCTTGGCCCAAGCCAAAGACAATAAAGAAAAAAGAAAAGAAAGTAGTTTTTCTCTTCATAGAGGAAGCTTGGTCCCAACAAAACTTGAGAACATGTAAGACTCTCCAGAGGATTATGAAGGTCAACTAGAAATTATGCTTTTGCTTCCAGGTGAGAAGCAAATTCCTTTGTGTTGGTGGCTGTTTAACAACAAAAATCAGCTGGAGTGGGGTGGGGGGGAGGAGGGAGATTTGGAAATTTTGGTTATCCTATTCCCTTTTTCCATATATGTTTTTGTAAATACTTTTCTTCCTCAATTTTGCCATCGTTCATAAAGAAATTCTAATTTTTTCTGTGGGTTTAGTTGGTATGTTGCTACTTTACTGAAAATATTGTATTGATTAGCTTCCTTGTTGCTTTATTGAGGTTTTTTAAATGAATCATGTCATCAGCATATAAGTATCTTTAGAAGTCTGTAAAGCCTCTGTTCCTTCTAGTCTCTGATCTTCCTGACACCAATGTTAATACAAAACCAGGACTGAGCAGTTCTCTTTACCATTTGTTTAATTCTCAATTGTGATTTTTCAACTCTCTCAAATTTGAAGATTATTATCTTTGTGACACTGGGCATCTCACTTAAACTCACTGAGCATGAACAAGTTCCCATATTTATAAAATGGGAATAGTAACAGCGAGCTTGTCTCTCTGCTTGAGAGGATGTTGTGAAGATCAAATGAAACGCTGCATGTGAAAGTGTTTTTAAAACTATAAGGTGCCAAAGCAACGTATGGAATTGTAATTGCAACATATCTGTTGTATTGTCTTATAATATATAATATTATCATTGGTTCCTCTCCATGAGTAAAAATGTCTTATGTGTTTAAATTTGAATAGTCCTTATAAAACCACGATGAAGATTTTTTTGTTAATTGTCTCAAAAGATGACGGTATCTGTGTCTTCGTCTGCCTATGGAAGAGTAAGCTAAAAATACAGAACTTGATTTCCACCCACTTGGGGTATGCAGAATAGCACTGATGGCTAAAACTGTCCCTTCTTCACTCCCATTTCTGCTACTGAAGGATCTATTTCTATTGAGGCTGGCTACTATGCAGTGAAGAGTCATTGTTACTTTGCCTGTTTTGAATGAATAATCCAAAGCAGTGAGGAAATTAGAGTCTTCAGTGTTCCTGATCATTGGGTTATCACAAACAATTGTATCACTGTTAGTGAGGGAGTTCCATAAAAGATGAGCTTTACAATGACAGTGGTATTTAAAAAGTCTTCATTTGTAAACACCTATTACTATCAGGACTTGATTTTCCCCCCTCACAAATAAACAAGCCACTTCATCTCTTGGCACTGGAATTTTCTCTGGCTGTCCTCTGTGTCTCAAATGCTCTCCCTCCTTCACTCTGCCCACTGACATTCATGGCTTCCTTTAAGTCCCAACTAAAATCTCATCTTTTACAGGAAAACTTTTCTAAACCCTCTGAATGTTAGTGCCTTCCTTCCATTAATTATTTCCTATTTATCCTGTAGATAGCTTGCTTTATATACATTTGTTTGAGCATTGTCTCTCTTGTTGTGCTCCTTGAGGTCACAGATTGTCTTTTGCCTCTTTTTGTATTTCCAGTGCTTAGCACAGTGTCTGGCATAGGATAGGAGCTTGATTAATGTTTTTGATTAATTATTACTTGATTTAATGAAATCACACACAAAAAAGCATAGAACTAGAAGAAACCTGGAAAGGCCACACAGTAAATCCATCACATTCTACATGAGACTACACTGAAGCCATCTAAGGAGCTCTTATAGAGCTAAGTTTGGGGAAATGAAGAGTAGGATATTTTGACCTTTCAATACCCTTTCTCCTTTCTCCTTCTCATTTCACTCCTTCTCAGTGGAAATGTTTTTCAAATACAGGTTGAATTCAGTTTAGAGAACTTAAGAAATGAACTATATTTATTCTATGGATTCTAATACATGATTATTTAAAAACCTATGTAATTCCATGTTTTTACACCTGAAGAGATAACTTTAAAAGATACTTTGATTTTGAACATCAAATGTGTAAAAAAGAAGTTCAGCCACACACAAAGCATATTCCAATTTGAAAGTTGTTATTTTTATTTAAAATTTTCGTTTCCGTTCTAAGCAGGTGATGTTTGTTAGTCGTAGAAGTCATCAAAGTCATCAGCTGAGGTGTTGTGGTTTCGAGGACGTAAAGCAGCTTCAATTTCAGAGTTGCTATCATCAGATTCTCCCCAAAAAGCTAAGGCAGAAAAGCAAACAACTTCTTAATACTTCATCTTAGTCTAGAGAATAGACAAACAACAGTAATTCAGGCTTCAGAGTCTTTAGACTCTTAACCATACATTCCCAGAAAACTCACTAAATTCTACACTGGTGAAATTCAGTAGGGTAAAATAGTTTAGGTTTTTATGTTTTGTTTTACAATAGTGGAAATGAATGATCCTATGCTTTTTATATACTTATCTGTATATATTATTTTTCCCCATTAAAATGTAAGCCACTTGAGGGTAGGGCTGTTTTTCACTTTGTTGTTGCATCTCTTAACATCTTGCACAGTGCCTGACCTAAAGCAGACATTTAATAAAAATGTTTGTTGAACTGAATTTAAATGAACATGGCTTTGTAGACTCTCTTTGGTAGGAATTAAGGGTCACAGGTCCTCTTGAACCATGTGAAAATGAAAGCAAACCAGAAGTATTCACCCTTTAAACTCTAAAATACAGAAACTCTCCTTCAGGGGACACTATTTACTCCTGATTCACTACTCATTTCTTCCATTTTCTCTGCTTTTTCAATGAATTTAGTACTAATCATGTTAATGGAATGGGAGGCAGGTAAGTTCTCTCAGGGGAAAGGTTATTCTAAGCTTTGTTTAACACTATGTTATTTCTAAATCATTTCCTAAACTTTTGTTAAATTCATTCCAGGGCATATTTGCTTATTTAAATGGCATCAGATCACATACCTTCAACAGCATATTCCTACTTGTTGGTCTATGGCAGATTTTTACCCATCTGCAAAACTTTTGTTACTTATTTCTCAAAGCTCGGAAATGGGGAAAAAGAAAAAGAAAAACCAAGCTCCTTCCACTATATTTGGCTTCTTCCTCTTTCTTTTCCCATCTGCCTGGTTCCCAACTTCTGAGCCTTAACATTTACCTTCCTGAGGCTGTATGTGAAATCCTTAGTTGAAAATTTACCTATTTTTAATAGTTTGCAGTATAGTTTAAACTGGGAAACATTTCTAGAAGGTGAGTGTATTTTAACCATGTAAACTTTTGCCACCCAGAATTTCTGAAACCTATAGAATTTGGGATATTTATACTACACAAGATGTGTTTGTCTTAAAGTCATAAACACTTCCTCTTTAACTAGAAATCTGATTTATGTTTGTTTAACTTACATATAGTTTATTTATATATATATATTATAACAAATGTAATAGTTTTTAGGGAGTGTTATTTTTTAAAAAGGCAAAATGAAAGTGGGTGTTTTAAAGACATTTTTTGCTTACCTTTTGATTTTAAATTGGTTGTTATTTTCCTTTTGCTTTCATCCCTATAAAACAAAGTAGTATTATAAGTATTGAAGAAGTGGCCACCAAAAATATAGAGATAGATATGTTCATGAAAGAGAAGTTAGGGCAGTATTGAAAGCTTCTTTTCTCTTAAGACAAACAAACTAATACTATTTATTGATAAGTACATAAATTTTAAACCTGTTGACTTTGTTCCAAGAAGACAAAGAAAATGTCCACGTTTCCTCTTAAGTTAAAAAGTCATCTGATAGGTCTGATACCTTTAGTTGATAGGCTCCCAAAGTAAATTCCATGCCTCTAAGTAAACCTGCCTCTAGAGTTTTTCATCTACTTTAATGCATGCGCTGTTGCCATTCTATTCTTGTTTAAATGACTGCTTTCTTGTTCTAGAGTATCACAGATCTTTTGAATCTGGAATGTCATAGATCTTCTTGAATCTGTCAAACGAGCTGCAATCATTTTGGTCCTTTATGAGTTGCATGTGCATTGTGCGGTTACTATGAAATAAGCATGTGGGGGCAGTCATGCAGGAGAATTAATTGTTACATTAACAATCCTGTGATAAGTAGAAAAATACAAAGTTTCATCTCAATTCAGTTGTAAGGATGAGAATATAAAATATCTGATATGACACTACAAAATATTGGAATAAAAATAGAATAGAATATACAAGTCGGCAATATTCATTGCATTCAAAACAGGACTGAGTTTAACAAGATTTTCAGGATAAATCCATAAATTTAGTTTAATTTAAAAAGTTTTATTTAAAACTAATAGAGAAAAATGATATTACAGAAAACTTAGTAGAAATTTCTATTTATCAAACTGTTTTATGTCTATGGTTCAGTATAGAATCCTTTAGAGAAAATACTTTATAATTTTACTTGTATAAATGAATTTACTATGGTACAGAGTATTTACAAGGAAAATTGGTACTTGTTTTGTTTATTATCACTTTTAGGAGGTTTTCCACTTTTAATAAATAAAAGTCTCCTCTACTTTATAAAGAACTGTTTAATTCTGTAAGATTGACTGCATATACTGGCAAAGTCTCAAAATGGAGGGCATGTGCTTTTTGATTTTCTATCTAGGTTTTTGCCAAATAATTATTTACTTTTTGATTTCTCATCTATTTTTTAAAAATGGATTCTATTGCCTTGTAATCAGGCTGAAATCAATAAAAGAGGAGGCTTACTTCACTGAATCTCAGATATCTCTGTAATGCAGCTATGGTTTAAAAAATTTTTAAATTTAAGTTTCTCTGGCAAAGAATTGCCTATGAACTAATTTTTTGACTTGGGCCACTATAAGGGTCTATAGCAAATATTTTAAATATTTTTAGAGAAGAAGATCCATCAGGCTTACTGGTGGAACATTACTGGTGGCACCTTCTTCAAGTCTACTGGTTGTGAGAGCTCACTTTAGGTCACTGTCTATATTTTTATTTTCCATGATCAAGTAATAGGTCTTCTAATTCAACCCTAACGGAGACTCACTTGAAGACATTTGACCCACGGTTGCTTCTCCATGTAGCATTACAGCCAGGAGAAACATGAACTGCAGTGAACATTTGGGGTGGTGCTGAGAGACAGCTGACAATAAACGATGCTGCTCATACAATGGGTACCACAAGTGGCAGGACAAAAATAACTTTTAAAATGACAGCATGCCAACTCAATATAATAACAAGAGTAGGTTATGGTAAAGGCCTAGAATTATTATTCAATAATTCACTGGACAAACATTTATTGAATGCCTGCTCTATAAGAAGACCTGACCTAGATTCTTGAGTCTGGGAGAGTTACATGCTACCCTTCAAGGACTTCCTATCTAGTTGTGCATAACAAACATAATGTGAGGCAGCATGTGACAAATGCCATGTGAGTGGCACAGATAGCAAATGCTAGAGAATTTCAGAGGTGGGGGCAACTCTGATCCTTGGAAGAATAGCTTAAATTTCCAAAGGCAGAAATGGGGTCATTCTAGGTGAAGGAAGGAGCATGAATCAATGCTATAAAAAACCATGAGGCTAAAAACAAAAACAAATAGACAATTTTGCTTATGAGGCTAAATGACTCTGCAGTGGGGTGGCAAGAGACAGTGTGGTACAGTGGAAAGAGCCCTGGCTCTCATTCAGATGACCTAGGTTCAAATCCTACTTCCTACCTCTATGGCCTTAGGTCAGTCTAGTTTTCTCATTTGTGAAATGAGGTGGGCATTCTATGACCTTAGGATGTATTTGATACAAAACACTGCGGTTTCTTCCTAAAGAACATTTAATAAATCATAAAAAGGACAGAAGCAAAGCTAACCTTAATTTCATAAAAACTGGACCTGTCAGTAGGCAGGGGGTGAGTGTGGGTGCCTAGTTCTAATTTAAAATATTCTTTCCATTTACCAATCAGAAAAAAAATAAAATTCATCACTGCCTTATACATAGTCCTCAGTAAATATATGTGGAGTAAATGGGAATTTATTTTTCATGATTCAGCTTTAGCACATTTAGTAAATAACTGCAGTGACAGCACACTACAGTTTCTACTTACAGCTATCTTGGCCAGCAAAATTAAAAAAAAATCTCTTAAACTGTCAAGTCACATAACTGGATAGAAGAATGCCAGGGATGAGCCAGAACCAACACAAATGTTAAAATACTAAAATTATCCATCCCAATAAGCACTGATTCCTCCTATTACATTATAAGCTCCTAGAGGTAGATGGCGTTTCATGTAATTGTGCAAACATTCTAATACCAATTCACATTCCCATGGCATCTTGCAGTTTACAAAGTACTTTCTCATTACACTTCCAGGGAGGTAGCATAAGTACTATCATTCCTTAAAGGAATGAGGAGAATGCTCAGAGAGACTGTGTTTTGTCCCTTGTCACATAGCTAACAGTGGTGGAACTGAGCATGTGGACCCTGACATTCCATTGCTGATTCCAGCTCTTTCTGCTCCTTCATCTTGTTTCCCAAGTCAGGCATAAAGGAGATTTAAAATTCGTGCGAGAATCAATATTATTCTTTAGGAAAACATTTCTGAAATTAATCTGGATGTCAACAGGACAATATTCCATAAAGGGACTTGAATTTTTCACACAGCTTCTCTCCGCCCCCCACCCAAAGCATACAATTAACACACATAAAACACAGTATTTTTCAGTCTGTGTCTCATGGACCCCTTGTAGTTCTTTGAAGCAGTGCAAAGTTTTTTTTTTTTTTTTAACAAAAACAAAAACAAAAACTTGTGACAGTGGACGAGCACCCAGAGCACTTGTGTTCTCTGCCAATTAGGCAGGCCTCTAGCTACTGAATACAGAGGTAGCTCCAGAAGGCACTGCCCTGCATGCTACCAGGTCCAGTTCTTATGGCTGTTGCAGTTGGTTTCAAGGACAGAGAGCAGGAGAAGCAAATGGCCAGGGTATCCTGTGTTTGGCACACACATCCAGAGGGGCAGCAGGGCTGGAGTGCCTCCTCTTTCTACATCTCCCACAGCTTGAAATTTTCCCCTTGCAATCTCAGGACTTTAAATGTAAGGAGGAAGAGCCAGAGAAAGAATGACCTTCTCTTTCAGGAGTTATTGGTAACCTTGCAACCTCAGGGACAAAAATTGGAAAAAGAAGTTGGACATGCTGTCAGGAGCCTTTCAACAACTCCTGTTTCCCTATGCTGTTCCAGCAGTGTTCCTGTGCCTTTTGCTCAATATGATATCCCTCAGTGCCCATCCTCCTTCATTACTTCCTGTATTTCTGTACCTGTTCTATATTCCTTTCTCTTTATTTACTTCTCACACCCCATGCCCACAGTGACAATGCCTGTAGGATTGTCTAGGACAGTCCTAATTTAAAATATCCTTTCCCATTTACCAAACAGAAAAAATAAAAGTCATCAGACTACATATCCCAATTCTTTAACTTTGGTTAAAAAAATATTGTAACTGCAACACTGGGTCCCTTGAGCAAGCTAGAGAGGAAATCTGGAGGGAGGATTCCTCTTGGACATTTTTATCTGTGGTTTTTTGTTCTTTGCTCTGTCAGTTTCTTATCTAAAGGGAATAAAAGCTTTCTCTGTTCACTTCAATACTACATACACTGAGGGAGACCTGGCACAGTTAGTTCCGTATCCTCGTCCTTCTCTTGCACTAGTCCAATGTAAGAGGTTGGTGGGGAGGAAAACAACTATGATTCTTGGAGATGATGATGCCCCTTCTGTGATGCCCTCAGAGTGCTGCTGGTGGTTGTAGTAAGCAGGTCAAAGGAGCTCTCATGTTTCACAAGTCTTGGTCCCTCCCTTTCCTTCTCTCGGTCTGCCTGTTCATCTTCCTCTCTCCCTTTCCCCTCTTATGTTATTTGATTAATACCGGTAGAAAGCATATCAAAAAATCATTTAGCAATCAATTGAAATTTTGCTTAAAGTGAAGGGTTTCACTCACTGCAGAAAATTTGAGGACTACTTTATTGAGGGAATGGGGAGGCAATATTGAACTAGAAAGCCTTACCCTGAGTGATGGAAATTGAAAACTTATTTAACCACTGTCGCAAATTAAATAAAAAAAAAAAGAAAGAAAAAAAAACCTTTGAAAGCATACAGAGCGAAAGAGAGAAGGTTTTAGGTCAAGGAATGTGGTGACTGCACTACAAAAACATGCCTGGAGTCAGATTGGTTAATCTTTTATGAAGCTTGAAAGCAATGTATCTATCTTGGAAAGCATTGTTGAAACATAATTACACTCTAGCAATCATGTTTCTTTCCTCAGCAAGTTTCACAGGTAACAATTTGACACTGCGGTAACAGGTTCAAGATTACTTACATGTCTAGAATAAAAGTACAAATCTCTTCAAAATTAACCATTTTGGGCAAAAAACAAAACACAATAAAACCCAAACCTGCAGGTAAATTATTAAGTGAATATAATACTATTTCATTGAACAAAAGACATTTTTCTCCTGGATGATGAAAGACGATAAATATGCAAAGTTTGTTATCATTCTGTTTAAAAATGAACAGTCCAAGTTGATACAATATTTACTATATCAGGTTAAGTATATTGGAGGGGTAATGGACTTGAAATCAGAAGACTTGTAGTACTTGCTCTGCCACTAATTTAGCTAAGTAAACTTGGATTAGTAACTGTCTACAAAATGGGAATGAGAATATTTTAAAATATTTTTTAAGTTTTTACATTTATTTAAAATTTTTTTTGAATTCCAAATTTTTTCCCCCTTCCTTACCTCCTCCCTCCCTGAGACAGAAGCAATTTTGGATAGGTTATACATGTTCAATCATGAAAACATATTATCATATTAATCATGTTGTGTAAGAAAACACAGACACAAAGAAAAAAATACAGAAAGTGAAAAATAGTATGCTTCAATCTTCATTCAGATTCCATCTGTTCTTTTGCTATAGGTAAATAGAATCTTTCAACACGCATCCTTTGGAATTGTCTTAGATCGTTGCATTGCTGAGAAGAGCTAAGTCATTCACGGATGATCATTGTACAATGCTGCTGTTACTGTGTATAATGTTCTCATGGCTCTGCTCACTTTACTTTGCATCAGTTCATATAAGTCTTTCCAGATTTTTATGAAATCTGTCTGCTTATTATTTCTTATAGCACAATAATATTCCATTACAATCATATACTGAAACTTGTTCAGTCATTCCCCAATTGACGGATATCCCTTTAATTTCTAATTCTTTGCTGCTACAAAAAGAACTGCTATAAATATTTTCATACAAATGCGTCCTGTCCCCACCTCATTTTTTTTATCTTGATAAGAATATTTATATTACTTAACTCACTGAGTTAGGACTAAATAAGATAACAGAAACAAAGTCACCATAAAGACTAAACATTTCAAGGATTGTTTTAAAAAAAAACATGGCATAAATAATGATGGAAAATGACCATTTTATACTGGGTAGTTGGATAAAACCAATTATTTTTCTTAACTTTTGTAGCTGGAGGTATTTCCTATTAACTATATTGAGATGGAAAACTACTAGTAGTTAAATGGTTTAACTTCATTAATTCAGAAACCATGCACAAATACCACTTTGTAAGCTTTTTAAAAAAGCAATATAATTAAAGAGATCAATGGGAAAATGCTTTCATTCTTTGTATAGCCAGTAATTAGAAGCAAAAAGGGGCCAAATTATCAGTCAGTCAGTCAACAAGTGTAAGTGTCTACTATGTGTCAGGCACCATTTTAAATGCTAGGGGATACAAAGAAAGGCAAATTATTCAGACAAATAAAGATGCAAAACCCATTCTTTGACTACACCTAAAACACTGTGTTCAGTTCCTAGCATGATATCTTAAAGACACCGATAAACTAAAGACCACCCAGAGGGGCAAGTAGGATGGTGAACAACTTTGAGATCATGAGGATAAGTTGAAGGAGTTGGGGATGTTATTCTGAAGAAGACTCCAGAGGGGAAATGAGAACTTTAAATACCCTGAACTATTTAAAGGGATGTCACGTGGAATAGAGATTAGATTTATTCTGTTTTGGACTAGATGGCATAACTAAAAAAATAGGCTGAAGAAGCAAGGAAGTAGAGTTGAGGTTAGTGTAAGACTTCCCAACAGCAGATGATTCCAAAAAGGTGGAATGGGCTGCCTCAGGAGGTAGAGTGTTTCCCCTCGTGGTATGTCATGAAGCAAGCACTGGATGGTCACCTGTCAGGTATGATGCATAGGGATTCTTGTTCAGGTATTAATTGGACTAGATAACCTTGAAGATTCAATCCAACTCTGAGCATCTGTGATTAACAAAAGACATCTGAAAGTAATTTTCTTCCAGTGGCATTCTGCCAAATGCCAATCAGAAATTGTATTTGTCCCTCTAGAAACTTATCATCTGAAGAAAATAACACTGACATGAACAAAAAAGTTGTCTAAGAGTTGAATAAAAGGAGTTGAATATCTAAACAGTTACATCTGCGGAAAATTCATTTCTATTTAGTCAAGAAGTTGCTTGAAAAGGAACAAAAATACTTGGTTTGGTAAGCACTAGGTAGAGAGTGAGGTAGAAGGATTAAAGGGTGGGAATGGTAGGACTAGATGAAGAAAGTGCTAAATAATGTGCCTTTGAAGTATAGAGGGCAAGGTCCAAGACAGGAGTTATTGTTGATCATTGATAGATACAAAGTGAAATCTTCATTTATAGACATGTATGTACTGACTTGTGCATGTGTGCATGAGACTGCTTTTCCTTCATGAGGAAAGGAAATGGCCATCTGCTGGTCACTTTACCTCCTTTTTCCCTTCCCCCTTAAAAACAAAAAGTTGCTTCAGTATGATATAGTTAGTGATACAGTTAGTATGATATACTATGATATAAAAGTCTGGGAGGGGACATCTCATGGGAAGATTTCTACGACTTGTTCTACAAATCTTTGCTGCTCAGGGTCTTAGGAATAAGAAATCCTAAGGACCATCTTTTGAAAATGAAATGCCTTTGGGAGAATGGTCATACTATAAGCCATTAATAGCTAACATTTAATTGTCAGTTAATACCTTAGTTAACTCCCTGGTGACAGTAAGAAGACATAAACTAGGTACCCGAAGGTCTTTTCCCTTCAACTCAGAGGAAGGATTGTGGGAAAAAGTAGGACAACAAAGGCATGATTTGTTTATTTAACAAATTTGTCTAAGGCAGACTCTGGCCATACTATTCAAAATCATCTCAATATTCCACCATTGGTATATGTGTAAATTCATCAGTGGTGTCAAACTTGAATAGAAGTGGAGGCAACTAAATCACATGTAAGGATCCCTGTGGGTCACATACTGACTTAGTTTTAAAATCTAATATTATCTATGTTTAATTATATTTTTATTTATTTTGTTACATAATTTTCAATTATATTGTAATTTGGTTTGGGCTGCACTCAGGAGTGCTGTGAGTTGTGTTTGATACCTCTAGTTTAGAGGATAAAGGCAAGAGTGATCAGTGGCAACTCTGATAGACTTGGCTCTACTCAGCAATGCAATGACCTAAGACAATTCCAAAAAGACTCATGATGGAAAATATTATCCATATCCAGAGAAAGAATGATGGGGTCTGAATGTATATTGACGCATATTATTTTCATTTTTTTTTGTTTTTCTTGGTTTTTGTCTTTTGTTCTGATTCTTCTTTCATAATACGACTCATGTGGAAATGTGTTTAATACAACTGTACATGTATAACTTATATCAGACTGCTTGCTATCTTGGGGAGGGGGAAGGAGAGGGAAGAAGAAAAAAGTTTGGAACTCAAAATCTTATAAAAGTGAATGTTGAAAACTTTCTTCGTATGTAATTGGAAAAAATAGTATTAAAATTTTTAAAAGAGCCGTCACTTATATAGTAAGATGATTAGTTGCTTTTAGCAACCCTACTTAACTTTTTTTTGTATTTAAATTGATTCATTTAAGTTTTCAACATTCATTTCCACAAAATTTTGGGTCCCAAATTTTCTCCCCATTTCTCCTCTCCTCCCACCCCAAAACGCTGAGCATTCCAATTACCCCTATCACCGATCTGTCCTCCCTTCTAACATCCCTCCCTTCCCTTATCCCCATCTTCTCTTTTGTCCTGTAGGGCAAGATAAATTTCTATACCCCATTACTTGTATTTCTTATTTCCTAGTTGCAAGAACAATACTTAACAGTTGTTCCTAAAACTTTGAATTCCAACTTCTCTTCATCACTCCCTCCTCACCCATTCCCTTTGGGAAGGCAAGCAATTCAATGTAGGCCATATCTGTGTAGTTTTGCAAATGACTTCCATAAGTCATGTTGTGTAAGACTAACTATATTCCCCTCCATCCTATTCTGCCCCCCATTGCTTCTATTCTCTCTTTTGATCCTATCCCTCCCCAAGAGTGTTGACTTCTAATTGTTCCCTCCTCCCACTGCCCTCCCTTCCATTATCTCCCCCACCCTGCTTATACCCTTCTCCCTCACTTTCCCGTATTGTAAGATAGGTTTCCATACCAAAATGAGTGTGCATTTTATTCCTTCCTTTAGTGGAATGTGATGAGAGTAAACTTCCTGTTTTTCTCTCACCTCCCCTCTTTTTCCCTCCACTGAAAAGTCTTTTACTTCCATCTTTTATGAGAGATAATTTGCCCCATTCCATTTCTCCCTTTCTCCTCCCTTTCTTCTCTCACCACTTAATTTCATTATTTGAAGATATGATCCCATCCTATTCAATTCACCCTGTGCTCTCTGTCTCTCTGTCTCTGTGTGTGTGGGAGTGAATGTGTGTGTATGTATGTGTAGTCCCACCAACTACCCAGATACTGAAAAAAGTTTCAAGAGTTACAAATATTGTCTTTCCATGCAGGAATGTAAATAATTCAACTTTAGTAAGTCCCTTATGACTTCTGTTTGCTGTTTACCTTTTCATGCTTCTCTTGATTCTTGTGTTTGAAAGTCAAATTTTCTTTTCAGCTCTGGTCTTTTCATCAAGAATGCTTGAAAGTCCTCTATTTCACTGAAAGACCAATTTTTCCCCCTGAAGTATTATACTCAGTTTTGCTGGGTAGGTGATTCTTGGTTTTAGTCCTAGTTCCTTTGACTTCTGGAATATCATATTCCACACTCTTCTGTCCCTTAATGTAGAAGCTGCTAGATCTTGTGTTATCCTGACTGTATTTCCACAATATTTGAATTGTTTCTTTCTAACTGCCTGCAATATTTTCTCCTTGACCTGGGAACTCTGGAATTTGGCCACAATGTTCCCAGAAGTATCTCTTTTTGGATCTCTTTCAGGAGGGGAATGGTGGATTCTTTCAATATTTATTTTGCCCTCTGGTTCTAGAATCTCAGGGCAGTTTTCCTTGATAATTTCATGAAAGATGATGTCTAGGCTCTTTTTTTGATCATGGCTTTCAGTTAGTCCCATAATTTTTAAATTGTCTCTCCTGGATCTATTTTCCAGGTCAGTTGTTTTTCCAGTGAGATATTTCACATTACCTTCCATTTTGTCATTCTTTTGGTTTTGTTTTGTGATTCCTTGGTTTCTCACAAAGTCATTAGCTTCCATCTGTTCCATTCTAATTTTGAAAGAACTATTTTCTTCAGTGACCTTTTGAACCTCCTTTTCCATTTGGCTAATTCTGCTTTTGAAAGCATTCTTCTCCTCATTGGCTTTTTGAACCTCTTTTGCCAATTGAGTTAGCCTATTTTTCAAGGTGTTATTTTCTTCAGCATTTTTTTGGGGGTCTCCTTTATCAAGGTGTTGAGCTGCTTTTCATGCTTTTCTTGCATCTCTCTCATTTCTCTTCCCAGTTTTTCCTTTGCCTCTCTTACTTGATTTTCAAAATCCTTTTTGAGCTCTTCCAAAGCCTGAGTCCATTGGATATTTATTTTGGAGGTTTGGGATACAGAAGCCTTGACTTTTATGTCTTTCCCTGATGGTGAGCATTGTTCTTCCTCATCTGAAAGGATGAGAGAAGATATCTGTTCACCAAGAAAGTAACATTCTATAGTCTTATTTTTCTTCCCTTTTTTGGGCATTTTCCCAACCAGTTACTTGACTTTTGGGTCCTTTGTCAAGAGTAGGGTATACTCTGGGGATCTTTAAGATCTCAGTTCCTCCAAGGTGGTACAATCAAGTGAGTACTGGTCTGGGCGCAGAAAGGGATTTTTGTGCCCAGAATCTTAGCAGTTACCTCTCCACAGCCATCTGGCCTCCAGTTCCTCCAAGTCAGCACCGGGGGCTGATTTTCAGATAAGCTGGATGGGAAAGGCTGCCATTCAATGTGAGACAAAGACCAGCTCCCCCAGGGTCTCCACACAGGGCTGAGGGAAGAATCAGCTCCTCAGTGCCCCCATGGTTTTTATGCTCCAACAATGGATGTGGGTGCTGTGCCTGCTGATATGGTCTCTGCAGTGGCTGACTCCTGCTGGAGCTATGGGAAGGCCCTTCTCCCTTCCCAGCCAACTGAAAAAACCTCATGGGTGACCTTTGGAGCCTGTGGATTGAGGGATCTGCAAACTCGCTGCTGCTGCTGCTGAGACTGGGATTCTACCCCCAAGGGCTGTTCGGGAGCCGTGTGGCCAAAGCTGGGTTGGGCTCTGCTCCACATCCCATGCAACAGACGTTTCCTGTGGGCCTTTCAGGTCACCCTGGGCTGGAAATCTCCTCCACTCTGTTGTTCTCCACTTCTGCTGCTCCAGAATTTGTTGAGAGTCCCTCTCTACAGGTATTTTATGGGCTGTGTGGGGAGATCCTCCATATCTGTGTCTTTCTACTCCGCCATCTTGGCTCTGGCCCCCCATTTAACTTTTCAGTCCCTAAAGAAATGTATTCTGTACCAGATAATTATACGTAAGTCCTCAGGAGATGGGGACAAAACTCACTTCCCCAGCCCAATGGTAAAAATCTTATTAAGTTGTATTGGAAAATTTAGACTGGAGAACCTTGTGCAATTCCTCTGCACCCCCTAGCCAGACAGACAGATACACACACACGCATGACCTCCATTTGCTTGGCTAGGGCAGTAAGTAGAAGAAGATATATAGACTTGTGCTTAGGAGCTGGTCCTAGAGTTCAGGGACTCAGCTTCATGTACTAATTCTATGCAGGTAAATTAAGAAAATAAGGAAAATAGACATGAAAAACTGGTGGAGCTGAAAACATGTGAGCACAGGCAGCTGCATCAAGCCTGACCTAAAGGGGACTGGAAAGTCAGCTGAGTACAGCCTTGTCTTCTCCAAGGTTACTTAAGGCAGGCAAATCTGTGGTGGGCATTGATTTGGCCCAGTCAAATGAACAAAAAGAAAAGAGTAAGGAGGAACTGCGCAAACTGAAAATGTGCCAGGACTGGTGTCTACATTGGACCTAACAGAGACAGATCCTATCCTGTCCCCACAGAGGTTACTCAGGGCAGGAGATCATGATGACAACTCTCATTTTCCCAATGTTAGGAAGGTGAAGTAGCCTTGTAGGCCAAACTTGAGGGTAGGCTAACTATTCAAGAGGGAAGGCCCAAGGAGTGAATGACGGTGGAATATAAGAAAAAGGCTGAAACACCAAAGATATCAAGAGAAAAGCATCTCAATAGAAGCCCAACACATAAGCAGATAAACCAACAAAGAAAATTCTGAGAAGAATGAGTAAAACTACACATAAGTAAAAACAAGAGATTTGTGTTAGTCCTGGTAGTGTCATGAAGGACTACAAAGAAGGGAGTTGGGATGTTGGAACTGATTAAAAAAAATGTTCTAAGTAGCCATTGTTGGGTCTAAGGAACAGGGTAGCATTGTCAAAATTATAAGAAGACATCTTAGTCGTGATATTAAGGACTAGAGGAAGATACTTGGGTCTTTCCAAGAATTAATTCATGCATTTACTATGTATTAGACACTGAGAGTAAACAGAACTAAGGTATAGGGGCTACAAAGGAAGGAGAAACTTTAGGCTATGCTGAAGGAAAAAGTGGCAAATTTAGCAATAAAGTAGATAAGTGAAGAGGATATCAGTGAGGGCTCAAAAAGTACTTAGACTTCCTTCTTTAAAAGTCAGTGATATGGTGATATCAATAAATAAGAAGTAAAAATCTTATGAATGGGGGTATTGGAAGAGGAAAGATGCTTTTGTTTTACATAAAATTTCTCAGTTTTACATAACTGATGATGGGATATCTAATTTGAGTTATCCTGAATCCACAACTAGACAGATGGATCACTATGCCATGAAGTGTCCTGGTAGGTAGGAGAAGAGCAAAAGAAAACAAATAAGATCAAACTCGTAAGAGAATAATTCTCAAAGGAGTTGTTATAAACATGAGTAGAGAGACAAAGTAGAGAAGTACTACATTTAAAAAATGTTAGCAAAAATGCACTGAGGAGTAAGTGGCATAGCAGAAAGCACACTGAGTCTGTAATAACGGATCTGAATTGGATACTTTCTAGTTGTAGAACCTGAAGTTACTTCATATCCCTAAGCTTCAGTTTCCTCATCTGTTACGCAGGAATAATATTTTTATTACTTACTCTGTAAGTACTGAAAACACTTAGTTTGTGTCATCAAGAACTCTGAAAAATATCAAGGAAAGTTCAGGTGTAATACTGTTTATTGCTTTTAAAATGAAGTTCCCAGTGCCTTGGGCTTTCAGTAGAGCAGTGGCAGAAGCCATGAATAAGAGAGCTGGCTGTATGGGAATTCTTATAGTGGGATATACCGGGAAGCCTCCAAGAAGCTAAAGGAGATGGGGAGGAGAAAATATGGGGCAGTAGATGAACAACAAAATTAATCAAGTTAACAAGTTCTTATTGAGAGCTTACCATATATTGAGAATAATAATCTCTAGAGATACTGAGTAGGTTTTAAGGGAGGTGCCAATGATTTCAGTCACCGAGCTCTTTTATCTATAAAAATCTGCTGCTGACACAAAATAGAAAGGATACAAGTTTTAATAGTGATAGGTTATGCTAAACCATCTATACCTTAATGCAATCTATTAGTCTTCTGAGCAATGGCTACACAAGGTGATCTCTTCAAAGAAGGCAAAATCATTTGAATGAGATCTAATGTGTTTGCTAAAGAAGAATCAATCTCATTACCCTAATTGAACACCTTCTATGGAATACAAATTGATGGCAAAATATAATTAAATTTATACTTTTGGGGGATAGAATCCATTCTACTGATACAAGAACATCTGGTAAAGAATTGAATTTCTGATCACTATTGGGTTTGTCAATATAGTTTCACAGATACTATGAAACATCCAAATAAACTTGTAATAGAATTTTGGTGCAATGAAAAGGAAATAGTACAAGGAAGATGGTAACTCCAGTTCTAGTACCTGTTCCAATTTAATAATTGCATAATTTAATAACAATACAAAAGAGACAAATTAAGCAAGTACCATATCTTAGAAAACAAGGCAGAAATGGTTACTAAGGAAGTAGTATTTGATGAGTATACAAAACCATCACTACTTGAAGCAAGGTCTAGCAGTAGTTCTGGCTGCTATACAGTTTTAAGGTTTGCAAAGCGCCTTCTTCACAACAACCTTTGTGGATAATGAAAGTATTGTTATTATTCCATTTTAGACATGAGGAAACTGAGGCTCAGAGAGGTTGGCTAATCTATCCATACAACAAGGTCATATGACTTTTATTTCATCCTAGGATCATCATGGTATTATGTTCCTACCTACTAGTAGGCAAAGTACATAACCTCTATGATTATCTCACTTTGAAATAAGGATTAATCGTGCCACAACTGCCCACTAAAGGCAGGGTGATCAGGGAAGGCAGAATGGACCTTTTGGTTTTCTGAGGTCTCTTGCAGCCCTATGAATTTTACATACACTACAAGAAGGAACATTGTTATTCTGTAGGATGAAAAAGAATTGATGCCCATCTTGTCTGTAACGAATGAGCCAGGGAAGGGAAATATTCTGAAGCTGAGGAAGAGGTGTTATAAATACCTCCTTCCAATTTCTTTTCTTAGCTCTTAGATTTTTCATATGTACATAAATATGTATGTATGTATATGAATGCATAAACATATTCATGTGTTTGGTAAATAGGGAGTTACAGCAAATATTGATTGCAAATTTCATGAGATCAGAGACTGCGTATCTCACAGAAGCTAGAATAGTGCTTTGCATATATAATATCTATTCTGGGGCTAGCCTTCCAACTTGCACTCACAAGATGCCAAATACCCCAAGTTCAGGGCTCTCTGTGGGACTGCACTCCTAAAACTATGCTTCAAAAGCCCTACATTTACATTTGATAGTCAACCAGTTGACATAACGAACTTGAAGCAAAGTCATTATATGAAATAGCATAGTATAAGGAACAGCAATAAATATTCTACCTACAAACCTGCAGTGTGCTTTCTCACAAATACACCCAGTGTCAGTGGGAAGAGTGATTACACACAGAGAACACTAGCAGAGAAGGCACACACTTGACCAAGGTGACTCCCACCTCCCACACTGCAGGGCTCTTCTTGTAGCATCCTCATGCTGTTCTTCCTGGGTACAGAATATCTTCTGGACATGTCACTGTCCTAGACCTGCTCCTCCTCTCAGCTCAATTGTCCTACAAACCTAGAGTCTTTGGGCCTGTTTTTTTTTTTTTGTTTCTAAGCTCCACCTAGGTGATAAGAGGAATCTCCTTCCGTATACTATACCTCTGAAAGATGCACAAGAGAAAAGCTAAAGAGTGATTTCCTTTTAAGAGTCAGGCTCTTCCTCCAGGCTTTCCTCATGACTGTCATGAATGACTCCCTTAACAGGGGATTCTATAGGGCTGACTAGCTTGCCTTTTAGAGGCCATCACGGGGGTGTCTGATTCTTCAGCCATTTTATTTCTTCAAAATAATGCAGTAACTTTTTCAAACTTCCCCAAGGAACAGTAAAATGAAAGCACTTCTTTCCATAACCTTTGCAATCTGTAAAAAGGCCACTCAGGGAGTGAGCTACTCAAGTACCTTTTATAATGTTAAAAAAATAAGGCTTCAAAATCTGTAAGGGGCTCACCTTTTACAAGATATAATTGCAACTATTTAAGTCTGAATGAGAAAAAAAATTTAACACCTCATTGTCTCTATTACTCGCTCCACTCTTTTTGTAATTTCATCAAATGGGTTGTGGGAACTCAAGAGATCAGGGATCTCTTGATCAATAAACCTCTCCCCCAATCCCAGTATACTCCTATACGTATAGTAAGTATTCAATAAATATTTGCTAAATGTTGAATGAATGGAGGGATTTTATTTGTTGTTGTTCAAAGTTGATCATTCCAGAATTGAACCTGTGCCCTTCATCTGATTAGATTGAGTGTCAAATAATTGAGTTAGTGAGCAGAGTTAAGGGAATAGGTTTCTTGCTGAGAAGAAATCCATCTTGTGGGTTGGTAATTTTACTAAGGGGGGGACATCTTGGTGAGGAATGAAGTATGTTGTAGTGGTGGGGATCAGTTCACATTAGGAAGTTTTAATTTTCTTCTTGAAGTTGTCAAAGTGGTGTTTGATAAGAAACAATAAAGTTTAAAATGTGCAACATGGTATGATGGAGTACAAATCCAGACTCTGCCATTTAAACCCTATGTGGCTTTGGCTAAGTTGCTGAAGCTCTCTGCACTTCAGTTTCCTCATCTGTAAAATTAAGGGGTTGGACAAGATAACCTCTAAGGTCTTTTCTAGCTCTATATCTATGACTCTTTCAGCTGGTTACCGAGGACTCTAGCACTTCTCCTAGTAGAATTATTTCCCCCTCAGCTACTTTTCTGGACTTTATCATCTCCAGAAACCCATTCTACAGCATGAAACCAAGTGGGAAACTCTCACCTCCTCAGCAACTCCTGCCTCTGATTGGAAGGATGGGAAGAAGACATCTGGGAGCACCTTTTCTTCATCTTCCTCCATTTAAGGATGGCACTCAGGAGATTCTGCTCATTGTTTCCCACCCAACTGCCTTCTTGGACTTCATCATATCCAGAAACTCATTTTGCAAGATGAAATCAACTCAGAAATTCATACCTCCTTGGATCATTTCCCACCACAGCCATTGTAACACAGGTAACCTCAGTCCCCCCAACCTTCCCCTCTGGCTTTTCAGTTTCTTTTTATGTGTCATCTCCCCCATTAGACTGTGAGTTCCTTAGGGCAGGGACCGCCCTATGCCTTTTTTTTTTGGTATCTCTAGCACTTAGTACAACGCCTAGAACATAGCAGGAGCTAAATAAATGTTTATTGGCACTAACTCTGACTGAATTCTTTTCCATACCTAGAATGGTCTATAGCAGTGATTATTACTTCCTCCACTAAATTTCATTAATCTCCTTTTATTTGTCAAATGTGACTTCTCTCAATTCACTCTACACAGCCAACAAACAAAATCAAAAGAGAGCTACGATCAGGAATTTAGATGGAGAAGAGAAGATTGGGAAAGAAAGCCGATGAAGACATACAGGTATCCTGACATCCTTCAAGCATGTGCACAGGAAATGGGGAAAAACTTAAGTAAGCTCTTTTAACTATATTATCACATATCTGACTTTATAAAATGATTCTTAAGGTTGGATAATGTGCCTTGCTATGAGCAAAAGCAAGATGTAAAGCAATTTTATGAATCTAAAAATAAGTGCAACATAATGTTTGATGACATATAGATGACACTTATAGATGTCACTTAATAAAGGCTTATTTATTATTTTATTCATTTTGCCTATTATTGACTCTCTAGTCATTACCTAGAAAATACTTAAAAGGAATAAACAACATTTGTGGTAAGAGTTACAAAAAAAGGCAAAACAGAAGAAGATCCCAATGTGCTAAAAAATTTTAGAAAATAATTTCTAATCTTAAGTAACCAAAAAGATGAAGCAGTTTTAATTTTATAAAGTCTGAGCGCCCCCTGATGGCTAACCAGGCTCTTTACAAGATACACTATCCCTTTCTAAAGGGTGTCCTGTTTGTTATCAACCTTCTTAATGACCTTACTTAATTAAGAAGATAAGTGTGATTTTATGCATTACTTATATTTCAAAAGATAACATTTATGGTTTCACATAGAAAGCAGTTGCTATGGTAGAATTTACAATACTGATCTGTTAAGTCAAATAAAAAGATTAGCTTGTACGGATACATATGTATATATGGTTTTTAAATAGCCATAAGATACCTTTAAAATCAGGTATGTGGATTTACTGGTCCTCTGTAACGTTCACGTAACCCAGAAAAATGACAAAGTCAATCAAACAAAAAGAAATAAATCACTGACACTGAAACAGTGCAACGTTAGCTAGAATGCTAGTGACCTCCACTGGCTGATTCTGTTGCTACAAGGCTATAAAATGCCACACACAGCCTCCTGCTTGCTCTTCCAGGCAGATTCAGTTGTGACTTATGATACCTTTTCCCCAGGCAATTATGTTACATTAGCACAGTCTTTTCTTTTGGAAAAAATGTTATCTTTATCCAACCATTAAACTTAAGTTACATGTCAGACTGTTAAAATATATTCTCAGTTGAGTAAATTAATCCAGGAGAGTAAAAATAGTTTTCTGGTGAAGGTAAAACAAGACAATGTTTGTTAGAGAAGAGGAAGCTCCGGCATGCACCTCTGAACAAAAGGGAACAAGTGGTCTTTACTCAGAGAGCAGCTTCCTATTAAGACTCACTCCTTCGTACATTATGCCTTTCATCCCCACTCAACCACAAAATGATTTTGCTGTAGGAAATACAATAGTAGAAAAAGATTTACATTGAAAGAATCTTTAATAATAAACTGTTGCAGATCTGCCTACTTCCCCATGATTTATAATACAATAAACATCGGATTCTATTAAGTCTCATGCACTGAAGACATTGCACTGAAAAACTGACTATGAAAGAACTCAATTCTTCCCGTCTCCACTTCCATAATAATGAAATGAGCATGTATAAATGTGCTAAGAGTATCTCTTTGCATCTTTTATAGCTTGTGTGTATTAATCTGTAAAGCTTATTAAGAAAGTCATTGCTATGCAAAGCAGCACCCAATCTCTTTCTCTTGGTTTTCAACAGAGTGCAGTGTTTAGCCAATAGGACTGGTCCTCTGCCCCTCATTCCGCATTCATAACATGCAACATTTGCACAATGTATCTCTCAAAGGCTGCTGAATAGAAAGCCTTAATACTCATGTAAACAACTGCAAACCAATTACTTAATGAATCAGGCCCACACATAATGAGGTGCCAGACAAAGAGCTATAAATGCATTTTTGCGCCCAAGCCTCTGCTTTAAAGTAAAATCCCTCAGCTGTAGTTTGGGCTTAACTGGCACATCATAATTATTGTCTCTAGGACATCAGAGGAAGCCATTTTTTATTTAGGTCCAGCAGGGTCTTTTTTGAGGTCACTCATCAGCTCACTGACAAAATAGAGCAAAGAAGAATTTTTAAAAGTACTACAGCAGTCCTGCACTGTTATGCTTATTCTCAAGTACTGGATTTCGAGACCACTTGTAAAAGCAATAAAGCACAAGAAGTGACTGCAATAAGTGGAATCCTTAAATGTAAGCCTCGAAGAAATATCAGTGTGTCCCAATCACAAATAAGCAACAACCTGAGCTCTCTGGTATAATATTGTATGTTTCTTTTCTTTAAAAACAAAAACAAGAATCCAAACATTGAATTAACAGATCTTCTCAGTATAGAATTAATGTCAAGTATTCAGAATCAACTATTCTTAACTAACCATGTTTCTATTTAAGCATTATATTATTTGTCATTTGTTTAGAAAAACTACCACGCAATAACAATAAAGAGCATATTCTCCTCAAATGAAAGAAAAGACAACAAAACCTGATTTTAGTTGTGTGAGATGCAGGTTATCAGCAACATAGGACATAAAACTAAAATTGCACAAAACTGGCTTCCAAAATTCAACTTCTTTGGAAGCATATTGAAAATTTGCTGAAATACATGTACAAAGACCAAGTTTAAGAATTAATTTGCCCAGTGTATGTAGATTCAATGAAAAAACTTAAAATAATCTTTATAAAGGAAGAATTGCATGATTACTCCAATGGTAAAACTGGCAAAGTATTTGCAGAATTTATTGTCTCTTAATATTTTCTCTGAAAGTTCCAAGCTTTTAATTTATAATATTATAAGAAAAACTGTCCTTTCTGAAACTACCTATCAGAATAGTATAAGGCTTATTTGTGCAGAAAAAATACATTTACTTATAATATGAATAAAAATTTAAAAAGTATTCAGAACATTAATCTGAATATTAAAACATGTCGTTTTTACAAAGAAAAGAACTTAATTAAAAATGAACCTGTTTTTCCTTATCCTTATTTAGAAAAAAACTTGAATATTTTCATAGAAATTAAAATAAAACTTTTAACTTGAAAAAAGGAGATATAAGAATATGATTTTTAAAAAAAATGCAGACTATTTGAATCGAACAGCATTAAAAATTTATGTTTAAAAATAACTTTACAAGTTAATTGAAACACAAAATATTACAATATTGTAAGGGATATTTAGCCCAACAAGACATTATAGTACACCACAGATTTTACTCTAATTTCTCCTTAAGTATTTAAGCTAAAGCAAAGGAGTATTTTGGCTTTTTACATGTTCATCTATTGATTCCTCAACAGCAACCTGATTATTACTGCTTGATTGGTATTTCATACTAATGAAAAATCAGGGGAACAACAAAGTACGAACTGGAAGTGTTTTGGTTAGCATATGTAAAAAAAGACAAATTGTGTCCTTTAGGAAAACTAGGTAATTAATTAAATGTATTCAATTTAAAAGCAAAAGGCAGATAAAAGTATAGTCTAGCACTAAAGACTTAAAAAAAAGTAATACAAAAATGAGTATGAAGCTATGACGAGTTTGTATCTCAGAAGCCTCTAGAAGAAGAAATGCACCTCTTTATTTTTTCAAGACTTTATGTTCTATATCTGCCCTTTTCCTGACAACTTCCATTGTCTGGTCTCTAAGTAGCCCTACTGCGAGCAGCTGTACACGCTAATTTGTGGTTCACTGAGATGTCAATTGAGTCTTAAAATGAGAAAACAACAGCTGCAAAACAATACCTGGCTTTGGTGCAAATATTTTCAAAGGTGTACTAAAGTTTAAGCTGCTATTTTTACATAAACAAAAACACAAAACTTAACCCTTCATCAAGTTTCAAAACAATATATAGTCAGTTTAATTCATTTTCTAGTGATATTTCTTATCTTGTTAAAGCTTTTCAAAAAATGTAATGCTTTTCATGACTTTACCTTGACAAAGGACTTCCTTCACTAGATGAAAAACTAGCTTCGGAACCGATTTCATTACTTGTCTTTGTCTTGAAAGTACTGCCGCCAATATTCAAGCCTGTGATAAGCAAAAATGCTAAATGTAAATGTTTAGTTGATCCTCAACAATGAAATGAGATGAATAAAAAAGAAGATACAATAACTTTGGGAACACTGTCAGGAGAAGAAGAGATTATTCAGGCACAAAAATAAGGAACCTTCATACACTGGATAAAGCACATGGTAGAATATCTATAGGTAGTGATACTTAGACAAAGCAACAAGAAGAATAAAACAGTCATAAATGTTCTAGCGTGAGTGACGATAAATGACTAGAGAAGCCTTATGAATGCTTTATATCAATGCATAATAAATAAGTTTTATGATACATGGCCAGGGATCATTTACCACAATAAATGATATTGAGTCAGACTTGAAAAATGACAGACTTTCTTGGACTGAACTACCTATGTCACTCACCCTCAAAC
This sequence comes from Notamacropus eugenii, assembly GCF_028372415.1. Taxonomy (NCBI): domain Eukaryota; kingdom Metazoa; phylum Chordata; class Mammalia; order Diprotodontia; family Macropodidae; genus Notamacropus; species Notamacropus eugenii. The sequence continues at coordinate 596,930,298 of NC_092872.1, read as the reverse complement.
CTCAGTGCTAAATCTATCTTTCTAACTGAGAATAGCAAAATGCAATTCCCACTGAAACCTACCAAGGACACTCCTTAACCAGTCTGAAAGGTCACTGCTGGGCAATATAAAAGTCAGTCTTTTCCCAGGAGTCTGGTGAACTGTCACCATGGTGCTCCTACCCCGTGGACGGAATCCTTGACTCTTGCATCTTTATGATCCTCTTTCCTGTATATTTTTGTGACAAGTTTTGCTCCTAACAGCTAATTGCTGACAATACAGACCAGAGAGAGGTCTCTTTGAGAAAAGAATCTGTTCAATTTTGAATGTGCATAGTCTACAAGCTTAGTTCATTTTAACCTCAAAAGTAAAACAGTTCTAATGAAAATTTATATCTGTCAAACACACTACCAATATCAAAGTTTAATGAGCCAGGGATTACTGAGAGGGGACACTTGAGGCATAAGGTGTTAGTCACATAACTAGTCCAAGGGCAAAGAAAAGAAAATCAGACACACAGCTAAGGCTAAAAACCTAACTAGTTAGATTTCTTGACTATATATAGCAATCTACACAAAAACACATGTTTTTTCTTTTTCCCCCTACAAATATTTATTCTTTCCCTTTAGCTCACTGGTTTACTTGAGGAAAATTTGATGAAAAAAGCTTATATGTGACAACAATTGAAAAAGATGAATGGAAGATATAGAGATCGTAACTCCATTAACACACACTAAATCTGAAGCACTTTCAGAATCTTAACGTAAGGAAATGTTGTAAATGATGCAGTGTGCTCAGACAGATAAAGTAACTTAGCCAGTCTGGAGACTAAGTATTATTTTACATGTCCCATGAATCCAACTCACTATGTGGCCATGGACAAGGAACTTAATATACTTTAGGCTAGTCAACTGCCACTGCTCTGTCATATAATAGTATCAAAATATTTAAGGCATGGCTCAAATAGTATGACAAGTCTAGATAATAATTTACATCTTATACCTGGGCAATTTTGTACACAAAATAAACTTTGTTTTTTAAATTAAGTTTTTTTCCAATTATCAATAATTTATTCCCCTTCCCTCCCATTAGAAATAAGACAAAATTCTCATAACAAATAAGCATAGTCAAGCAAAACAAATTTTCATATTGCTTATGTCCAAAAATGTGTCTCATTTTGCGTATTTATTAATTATTTCTTTGTCAGGAGGTAGGTAACACACTTTATCAACAGTTCTCTGGAATCATTTGCACGGATCATTTATTATTTCAAAATTATTTCTTTTTTACTATTTTAATGTTATTAAACTGTTCTCCTAGTTCCACTCATTTCATTCTACATCAATTCATTAATGTATCCCCCAGGTTCCAAAGTAAAGTTTATACAAAGATGACTAAGAGATCTAATTCTGTTACTGAATAGCTTTGCAATCTTTGGGAAAGTTGCTTTATATTCTCATGCCTCTATTTCCCTACCTGTAAAATGAAGGTCTCATAAGATCAGGGACTTTGACCTTTTTTGTGTTATGGAACCCTATGGGATTCTGGTGCTATGGACAACAACTGTCCAGGTATGTTACACAAGTATCTGTGGACAGGAAGACTGTGATTACCTCCAGTGGTAGGTCTAATATGTACAGTAATTATGAAGGAGTGATGAATATACACGATATTCAGTCAATGAACAATCACATATTAAGCACTAAACTGTGCTTAACATATTAAGCAAGGAGCTGTGCTGAGGATACAAAGAAGCAAAAACAGTCCCTGTGTTCAAGTAGTTAAAGAAGTAAAAGGGAGGTAGTTTTAGAGGGAAGGCAAGAACTGTAAGTTGATAGGAAAATATCTGTGATTTTTATTGATAAGAAATCACAGGGATGGCACTGTGCTGTTGTTTGCTGGCAACATTCATAAAGGAAGGAAATGCTACATTTTGGTTAGAGTTTAGTAAAAGCATGGGTGTAATTTTTTTCTCCATTTAATTTTACAGATTCCTCTGAAAATCTATCCATGGACCTTCTTGGAGTCTGCAAACACCAAGCTAAGAACTCTTGGATTAGATAATTGCTAAGGTCCTTTCTAGCTCTAAAAATCTTTTATAATTTCATATCATGATTATGTGACCCTTTACGTACTGCCTTTGTGCCTTGGGACTTGGAATTTCAGTATCTGGAATTTATTTTTTCCTCATTCTTTTCAAGTTTTCTTCAAGACTAAGGTCAAGTCACTTTCTCCAGGATATGTTCCCTGATCCTGAAGATTGCTGCTGTTCATCTTACCAAAACTACCTTGTATTCATTTTCAGTATATTTTCTATGTTCTTGTATATGTAGATATTGTTCCCTCTGTTAGAAAGCAAATTTCTTGAAGGCAACAACTGGTTTATTTTTGTCTTTGAAATCCTGCAGTAATGAAATGCTTGTTGATTGGTTAAACAAGTAATTAATTTCTAATGAACAAATACTACTATAGTCTGCCAGGATTGAAAGAATTAATGCATTTCCTTATAACTTACCTGCCAACTGCAATTCTGACACAGCTGTTACTTTTTCCTTTTGGTATCTTTCATCAGTTTGGTTTTTATTATCCTGTAATGTGGACTGCTTTAATAATTGATATGCTTTTGTTTCTGCAAATGAAAAACATATGAAAACACTGAAACCTTTCTTGTCCACATAGATGTATTCTTTTAGTTTGGCTAAGGAATTTCCTTTTTACAGAGTAAATTTAAGAAGGCTTTTAATTCCTTTTTTTTTTTTAACTTGGCTGAATTTAAGAATGTAATCAGAATTCTAGCCTTTAATGCTAGACAGGAAGAAATATGAAAAAAGCAGAAAGGGAGACACCATACCTTTGGTTAAACCTTTGAATGATGCTTGTAAAATGCATGTATTTTTTAATGTATCAATTTTGAGTAATACTAGGGGTAAAAAAACCCTGATTAAACTGAGTAGACTTGAATATTATATACCTTGAAAAGCTGTGGGCACAGTTGAGAAGCCCAATGTTCATAAGTTTCTCTCAATAGTTCTGGAGATAGGGCCACAATCACACTGGCATTTCCTTTTCTACACCAGTCCTCTCAGTAGGAGCAAGAAGGTCAGAATTGAGAGTGACATTCTCACAAGTTTCAAAGTTACTTCTTTATGAAATATTTTTAGTTACCTTATATCTGTGTTGGGGAAGGAACCAGATTTTTGCCTTTCTTTGTATTCCCAGTGCTTGGCACAGTGCCTGGTATATGGTAAACACCAAATAAACACTTGTTGACTGACTGGAGATCCATGAGTCAAGCTACACAATATTGGTAAATATGATTTGGGTGGGTCTGAGTAGTTGTTGTTGAGTTGTCTGACTTCATGACCCCATCTGGAATTTTCTTGGCAAAGATACTGGAGTATATTGCCATTTCCTTCTCCAGGTCATTTTACAGATGAGGAAACTGAGGCAAATAGGGTTAAGTGACTTGCCCAGGGTCACACACAACTAGTAAATATTGGAGGCCAAATCTGAACTCTGGTATTCCTGATTTCAGGCCTGGTACTATCAAGTGTACCCCCTAGCTACCCTGGGGTCTGGTTAGAAGCAACAATAATAGCTAATAGAATAATAGTTAAGGCAACTAGGTGGTGAAATGGATAGTCTGGGGCCTGAAGTCAGAAAGATCTACGTTCAAATTACATCTCAGACAACTTATTAGCTGTGCAGTCATGGCCAAATGACTTAATCTCTGTTTGTACTGGTATCCTCAGCTCTAGAATGGGTATAACAGAACCCATTTTGAGGATCACCTGGCAGAATAAGGTACCAGACACTGAAGTCCTTGCTCCAGATGAGCTGCCAAATACTCAAACTATGCTTCAGAGAGCACAGCTCTGATGGGCTGGTCACGTTGTTCAAATGCAAAATGTATGCTTGCCAAAAAGCTTATTTTATGGGAAACTTGCATGGGACAGGAGATCACATGGTGGCCAGAAGAAACGATACAAGAACACTCTCAAGGTCTCTCTCAAGAACTTGGATTTGACTGTGCAACATGGGAGACACTGACACAGGACCGCTCAGCATGGTGTGCCCACATAAGAAAAGGTGCTGTGCTCTTTGAGCAAAGCAGAATTAGACAGCAAAAAGGAAATGCAGGATGCACAAATTTGGGATATCCACCCCAAATATTCAAGTGGACTATCTGCGCCCAACCTGTGGTAGAGCATTCTGAACTCGTATTGATCTAATCAGCCATAGTCGGACACACTGAAATGTCACTTTACAATGGTGATGTCATTTTGGTCCTCTTTGAAGACGAAGGACAATAACCAACCAATAACAGAACCTACCTCTGAGGGTTCTTGTGAGGATCAAATAAAATAATATTTGTAAAGCATTGAGCATAGTGCTTGGCACATGGATAGGTGCTGTATAAATGTTTATTCCCTTCCCTTCCCCTAATATATAGCCATATATGCTTATATAGCATTTTAAGACTTGCATTAGTGCCTTGTTTAATTTGATCCATGCAATAACATTGTTAGATATTGCTAAGTGTCTGAAGTGGGATTTGAAATCACATTTTCCTGATTCCAAGTTCAGCACTCTTGCTACTGTACCACCAAGCTGACAAGAATATGTCATGGATAGAAAGAGTAGATAGTATGTCAAGGGGAGATTTCTATACAGGCTAAGTGACAGTTGTGGGACTAGAAGGTAAAGAAGGAACACAAGTTCTGATGTTCAAGAATATCCGAAACACAGTTGTTTTGTTTTGGTGTTTTGTTTTATGGAAGAGTGAAAAGCCCAAGTGTCCACACGAGGAGAACAAGATAACAAGATTGGTTCTCTCTGTGGTTTGCTACATTGAACTTTTTTTAGAGGCAGCCATGGGGTGCCTCAATGCACAGAGTGCTGGGCTGAGAGTCAAGAAGACCTGTCAATAAGGCCTCAGATATTTAGGAGCTGTGTGACTCTGGGCAAATGATTTAACCTCTATTTGCATCAATTTCCTCACTTGTAAAATGAGGATAATAACAGCACCTACCTCCCAGGCTTGTGAGGATCAAATGGGATAATATCTGTAAAAAGTGCTTAGCAGGGAGCCTGGCACGTGATAGGTACTATGTTTCCTCTTCCTTTTTATCCCTCCTAAGACTGCCTTTTTGTTTGTTTGTTTGCAAAACAGAGACAAAAGTTAAGTTGTCTTACAAGGTTTCTGGCAAGAGCAATTAAAAAATTTATGCAAAGGACATAAGTAAGCAATGTGCTGACCTTACTAAAAATAAACATTTATTGGAAAGACACAAGTATAAAACTGAAGACACCAAATATAAAATGGAGATGAAAAATTTAAATTTTCACAGGCAGAATTTAAGAATATACTTTCTCTTCTTTTATACTAAAAGACACTAATATCAAAACAATGAGATGCTATGAAATGCTATACTATTTGATTATAATTAAAATGAAAAACTGGATGACGTATTTTAAAATTTTATGTTACAAATAGCTCACATAAATATAAGACCAGTGATTCTTGACTCCAAATGGGATACAGGTTTAGGTATTCCACAATTATTTCAAAGGATACTGTGAAATTCTTCACAAGAACCTCTTTAAAAATAAAATCATTTTCACTATGCTTTAATATTATATACTATACACTACTTTTAAGAAAGAAGACATGCATAGGATCATAAATTAAGAGCTAAAAAGGATTTCAGGATCATGGAGTCTAATCTCATTTTACATAAAAAGACCTGGGGCCTAGAGAACGGAAATGATTTGCATGAAAGGAAATGTAAAGAATAGAGATTTGAATTCAAGTCCACATTCTCTGACCAAAATTCTAGCACTCTTCCAGTGAAAAAGTACTGTCCCTATTTTCCTATCCTTTTTACTTCCTCCCTCTCCGCATACCATCATACCATCTCATCCCTTTCCTCCATCCCTTTCCTTTATATCCTATAACCACACTCTTAATTCTCTTCCTCCATATTCATGAACTATCAATTTCTTCCATATTTTTCCACATCTCCCCTTCCCAACTCCCCACCATCTCTACCACTTCATTCTTTCGGGGTCAGCACGTCATCAAGATAGTGCACAAAAGATTAAAAAGTATGGCACTACTTTTAATTTGTTGCTTACAAAAATAAAAAAAAATAAAGACATAAAATAAAAAGAAGAGAATAAAAAAAAACCTTGCTATGCATCAAGTGAATACAAAAAAGCAGGAATTGTTATCTATCAAAGCAAAAACATTCAAAAAATAAAAAATGGATAAACAAGGAATCTATATCATGTTGAAAGGAACCATAGACAACAAACCAATATCAGTAATAAACATATACTACAAATAAATGCTGTAATATTATCAATTTTGGATAAGTCTAATAGAAAGATAAACAAAAGGGAAAACATGGAACTGAACAAATTTCTGGATAAACTCAAATTAAAAGACTTTTGGTATCTTCTAAATGGGAAAGCAAAAGGATATACATATTTCTTTGTACTACGTATAACTTTTACAAAAATTGACCATATACTAGGATATAGAGATACTGTAAAAAACAAAACAAAACAAAACAGTCACTACATCTTTTGTAGACCATAATGCAGTAAAAACAGGAATTGGTTCAGAGTCCACAAACAAAAAATACAGACTCAAATGGAGACTTACTGAAATTTCATTTCAGTCAAAGACTAAGTCACAAAAACAATAACTGTAGTTGAAAATGATAATGAAAAACAAACTACCAAAACTTCTGAGATATAGTTAGAGCAGTCCTCAGGGGAAAAAAATCTTATCTTGACAATCACACATTAACAAAATAGAAAAGAAGATTAATGAGTTGAAAAGCATTAAAAAATTAGAAACTGAACAATGAAACAAACCAAAAATAAGTACAAAAGAGGAGATATTAAAAATTAAAAGGGAAATAAACTGGAAACAAAAAAAAAACCCATAGAAAAGATAAATACAACTAAAAGCTAATTCTTTGAAAAATCTAGTAAAGTTGATAAACCCTGAAGTGATCTAAAGAAAGCAAAAAAACGAATGAATAAAATAATAAATGAGCAAGGTGAAATAACATCAAAGCCAAAAGAAATAAACAAAATAATCAAAACATATTATGCATAATTAATGCTACCAAAGCTGAGAACATAAAAGAAATAGAGGAATACCTTCAAAAATATAAAACACCCAAACTATGAGAAGACCAAGTAGAGATCTTAAGTAACCCTTTCTCAGAATCTAGCTTCAAAAGAACTATCAAAGAAAAAGAAAAAAATATAACAACCCTGGACCTGATGGATACACAGAATTCCATCAAATGTTTGATAAAGTTAATATACACACAAAATATCCTACAAAAATTTAGAATAAACCCAACCAGAATCCTTTTATGAGACAAATATAGTTCTAATATCTTAACCAGGAAAGATAAAACACAGAAAGAAAACTATTGGTCAATATAATTAACAAGTAATGACTAAAAAAAATTAAACAAATCCTATCATACAAGTTATAGCAATTTATCCAAGAAACCATTCGTTATGACCAAGTGGGATTTATATTAGGGATGCAAGGATGGTTCAACATTAGGAAAACAATACAACTAATCAAATTAAAAGCTAAACATCTAAAACCACATGATTATCTCACTACACGCAGAAAAAGCCTTTAAAAAGTACAAAACTCTTTTATTTTAAAAACCCTACAAAGTACAGGCATAAAGGGATGTTTTAAAAAATATAACATAAAAATATCTACCTAAAACCCAAAGCAAGATATACTAGAACCTTTCCCAATAAATGTAAGAGAGAAACAAGGATGCCTACTTTCCCCCCTACTATTTGATATGGTTCTGGAAATTCTAGCAATAGTAATAATATCAAAAAAAAGAATTTAAAAATTAAAAAATAGAGACAGGTAGAGAGGAGATGAAACTATCCCTCTTTACTGATAACAGGATGCTTTACTTGGAAAACCCCAGGAAATTAGCAAAGGTACTAAATGAGACAATTCAGGTTACAAAATAAATCCTCAACAATCAACAGCATTGAACCACAGTTCAATGTTTATTTTCTATGGTTCCTTTCAGTATGATATAGTTTCCTTGTTTATCCATTTTTAAGTTTTTGAATGTTTTTGCTTTGATAAGATAGAAATTCCTGCTTTTTTGTGTTCACCTGATGCATAGCAAGTTTTTCCCATCCTCTTATTTTTATATTTATATTAATTAAAACTGAAAATCCAAATAAACTGTGATATAGAATAGAATATAGAATAGAATCGATATTATATAATATGAATATAATAGAACATTACTATGCTATAAGAAGTGAAATGTGTGATGAATATGGGGAAGCATGGAAAAATCTATATGAACTGATGCAGAGTGAAGTAAGTAGTAAAAAAAAGACACATAGTAACTACAACAATGTACATAGAATAATGACATCAAAAATAAAAAATAAATGTAACAAAATTTCAATTGGGACTCAAATGGATATGAGAAGATACCCCAAGATACTCCCTTTATCCAGGTGAGAAGTCCACAGGTGTTACACATTACACCTATTTTTGGACTTTTTCAACATATCAATTAATTGTGATAATTATATGCTATCAAAATTGAGAACATGAAAGAGAGGAATATATTAAAAAATATAAAATACCCAAACTATCAGAAGACCAAATAGAAATTTTAACCCAATCTCAGAATAGGAAACATCTAGCTGTAAAGCAACTACCAAGAAAACAAAAGAAAACAAAACCCTGAACCTGATGGATTCAGAGGAGAATTCTATCAAACATTTGGAGAATAGTTAGTACAAATTATCATCACAATTTAACTTAAAACTTAGGCTTTTTCCCTGTCTAAAAAAATGCTGTTTGTCATATGGAATGGTTTTCAGGATGGAGGGGAGAGAAGGATACATGGGATATTATGGTGATGGAAGAAACAGAAAATATCAATAAACACAGGGGTTTTTTTGTACTTAATAGATTTTATTTTTTCTAATTACTTGTAGAGATAATTTTCAACATTCATTTTTCTAAGATTTTGAGTTCCAAATTTTTTTCCCTCCCTTTCCTTCCCTGAGATAAGAATCAATCTGATAAAGGTTACACTTGTACAATCATATTAAACATATTTTCACATTACTCATGTTGAAAAAGAAGAATCAGGACAAAAGGGAAAAACCATGAGAAAGAAAAATTAAAAAGTGAAAATAATATGCTTTTATCTGCATTCAGACTCACAGTTTTTTTTATGGACGTGGATAGCAATTTCCATCATGTGCCTTTTGGAATTGTCTTGGATCACTGCATTGCTAAGAAGAGCTAAGTCTATCATAGTTGATCATCACACCATGTTGTTTTTACTGTGTATAATGTTCTGCTGGTTCTGCTCACTTCACTCAGTATCAGTTCATGTAAGTCTTTCCAGGCTTTTCTGAAATCTGCCTTCTCATCATTTCTTACAGAACAATATTATTCCATTATATTTATATACCACAACTTGTTCGGCCATTCCCCAATTGATGGGCATTCCCTCAATTTCCAATTCTTTGCCACCACAAAAAGAACTGCTATAAATATTTTTGTACATGTGGCTCCTTTTTCCTTTTTACATTCTCTTTGGGATGCAGACCTAGTAATGGTATTCTTAGATCAAAGGGAATGCACAGTTTTGGTTGCCCTTTGGGCAGAGCTCTAAATTGCTCTCCAGAATGGTTAGATCAGTTCACAACTCCACCAACAACACATTAGTGTTACAATAAAAATGTATTTTAAAAAAAAAAGAAAGAAAAGCTTTCACTTAGGTATGGCCATATGAGGTCATAGAACACTTCAAATTAAATTTAGCTCAAATAATTCCACATTTTTAGAATAGAGCTATATAAAGAGAATTAGAGCTAGTAAAAATTGTGAAATAATTCTGCCCTTAGCATTTCTTGAATCTGTAAGCATTATTTAAATTCACATAGAAATGGTTTTCAAGTTTCATCCTAGGACTCTCCTAAGAAGATTCCCTCTCAAACACTGTTGGGGGTGTAAGCTCAATTTTCATGTGGACAGTCTCCGGCAGGTAAAGGTGAGGACTTCTAAACCTCAGAGTTCTCATGAGGCCCCCCAGGGAACAGCTGGGAATTGCGTGAAACATGGGCTATCTCGTGCATTTCTGCCTCTTCTCAGTGGGAAACTTGCTGGGGAGAGCATCCCACCCTTGAGATTGGTCCGTGGACTGAGCACACCTGTTGTTGACTAGCTAAGGGCTGAGAGCACGCACGGTATTCACGTGCAAACTACGCGGCGGGAGAGCTTAAGTAGGGTCAGGAAAGCCTGAAGGCGCTCTTTGTGCTGAGGGGCCCTTGGAGGGAAGAGGGTCCCCCCCTCTCCCACTCCTCTTGCTGTACGATCCTTGCCCCCTTGGGAGGAGGAGGATTCCTCTCTCCTGAGGAAGAATTCACCCTGCACATGTAACTAAGACCCTGAATAAAGCCTAACCCTTGTTTGACTCTGGAAAGTCTCTTCTCTCAATACATTTATCCAGCTGATCCCCGAAGACCTGGACGACAGGTAAGAAAGGCTTGGGTAGCCCTTTGGCCTCTAGGCTGAACAAAACACCTAGAAAAACTCTCCAGCATGTCAACCCTGAGAAAGACCATGCTACAAATAAAAAGTTTAAGGCAACTCAGCTCTACATGGTCAAGGGAAGGAAGACTGTGATGGAGTGAAAGGTTTGATTCTACATTATCCTAAATTAGGAAATAATAAACAAATGAAAGTAAGGAATAAGACTAGACACTAAAATTCCTTTTAGCAACCTTCTAGGACTCCATATCCTTAAAAACTAAAGGATACAGAACCAAATGACATTATGATCAGATGTCTTGTTTTATGTTTTAGTACACATGATCCTGACCCAAATAGCTTTAACTTATTATGATCACTTCTAATTCTCAGAAAATTATCAATCTTTAAGATAATGAGGTTATTTCTACAGAATAGTAGAATAATTAGTTCAAGTAAAAATACCTCCAAAATATGTAGAGCATGTTTTGACTTAGACCTTGTGTTTAGTCAAGTATGTGTCAAGATTTAGTTTTAATAACAAAACAGAAAAACCCAAAAACTTGGTAGAGAAAAATGTTGCAATAGAAAATTAGGCAAAACTGTCCTAACTCAGGCAACACATATCAATCTAGGAGGAAAGTCTTATTATTACATAATGAAATGAATACACTACTTTCATATCTACTTAATAAGTAAGCTTCTTCTCCTTAATCTAAATTTTTTTTCCAGGATGGTGAGGGGTTACTGAGAATAGTTTTGTATATATATTCTTCTCAATGTAAAGATAGACATTCAAAACACATGTTGGATGAAGAGAGCTGAGAAAGAGGATATCAAGAAGAGGAGCCAGAAAAGTCACAATTTCTCATTTGCTATTCTCTTTTATACGCAAATGTACACCTACTTAAATACTTTTAAACCTACAAATAAAAAAAAAAAAAGAAAATGGGTTATATATAAATGTTTTTAATAACATGACAAGAATCACAAAAATGCATTAAATAATAATTTTATAATGATATTACACTAAGGTATGATAGTAGTTACTATGAGTTAGGCATTGTGCTAAGTTCTTTACAATTATTACCTCAACTGATCCTCACAACATCCCTGGGAGGTAGGTGCTATTATTACCCCCAATTATCATCCCCATTTACACATGAAGAGACTGAGGCAAACAGAGGTTAAGTGACTTGCCCAGGGTCACATAGGAAGTGAGGATGGATTTGAATTCAAGTCTTCCTGACTCCAGATCTAGTGTTCCATCTACTGTTTTACACATTTCATAAAGATCTATAATCAAAACAATGCTAGAATGTAGATAGATCACTCAGCCTCTGGAAGCCTAAAAAGTCTGTCGCATCTAAGCCATAGAAGTCTGACAAAATGGAACATAATCAAGGACAATAAGAGATCTGTTAAGTAATTAACATGTTTTCCTCTACTGGTCCACTCTAGGACTTACAGAAGGTACAGGTGGATCTGTAGTAATGCCAATAAGAGTTTTGACTATGTACAACACAGAGCTTTGAAATAATGAGAAGCTCCACTAAATATAAAGGAAAAAGTGATACATTTTTCCTATGAAAGAGAGCATGGACTAAATAAGGAGGCTATTGTGTATTCTAAGGAGAGTATGACATACTCTGATGATCAAATGTTATCATGGTAGACTTCTGTTTACTAAAAAATTCAAAAACTTTTCCAAAATTTGCTCTACTTCAATACTACATTTTTCTAAGTCCTTCTCATATGTGATAACAAACTCAAGCACAAATGTTTTGCAAGGCATTACACAAAACTCCAAGTGGCGCCCTTCAAATCTGAACTGATGTACAGACAAGCTTCTGAACTAACATACTCTAATATGACCTTGAATACGAAGACTCGCCAAGGAATAACAAGGAGAAATGGCATAGCCAGGGAACCGCTTTCAACACAGCTTGACCAAGTGAACTGGTGTCAAAAGAAAAAGAAGCTGAATGGACATTCTCAGAGGATTAATCCTCTCAAGATAAAAGCTGAGGGTCCTTTCACATCAAGCTTACCGAGAAGGGCTTTGCCAGGATGGGCACGTGGAGTGGGAAAAATGTTGGCAGGATGAATGAGTGATTTAGGTAGAACTCTGACCTTAACTTTAGAACGATTATAAAGAAATCCTTAATACTTCCTTATCTTGACAAAAATTAGTAGAGGTTGAATCAATTGCTAGAATCAGTCACTCAAGTTCACTTACTCAAAGTTAAATATTAAATAAAATATTTATTAGATTAAATAAAGTTAAATAAAATTTTTAATGTAATATATTGTAGCTTTTGAGTATTAAATAGCTGAAAAGAAGGCTTTCATCAGCTTAGTAAGAATTACATTAATCTTGCTCTGTCTCAGCAAAATAATATTTCTTGATTATCCTACTACTTGGTACATTGTTTCAAAGTATTAAATGTGCGTGGGGGAGGTCCTTATTTTAAGAGAGTAGATGTGAAGAGATGAAGATCAAAGTCTAAACACCTCTGCAAGTACAACTTATCCAACAAAATACACTTCTCTTCTATAATTTTTACTTGGAAATCTTTACTCATCATTCATTGCTCTGGGACTAATGTGAAAGTGATTCCAAGTGAATGACTTATGCTTTCTTTCCTTTCAGTTTCATCTTCTGCATGAAATACACTAAGCCTTAAGTGAAACATTACTTATGCAACCCACACCTGACAAGAATATCCTTTTGTATGAATACAACTAGGAAGAGGGAATTCTTTACCTCACAGGTCAGTTCATTCTGCTTTTGAATTGTTACGAAGTTTTCCTTACATTGAGCCTAAATTTGTCTTTTTGCAACTTCTGTCCATTGCTCCTAGTTCTGCCTTTGGGTACAAGAAGAGCAAGTCTAATCCTTTTTTTCTAAAAAGGAATTTCAAATACTTGGTTTGCAATCAGGTTTCACTCTGCTTTCCAACCCCTTCTGGACTCCCATAAGGCTCCAGGTTAAACAAGAATATCAACAACTGAATTTTAGACTTCAATACTTTAAAGTAATACTATGGGTTTTCAAACTATAAACCTCTGGAAAACTATGGATCTGCAGATATGAAGACAGGGAAGCCAGTAATCAGAGATGAGGAAGGAGAACACTCATATTCTCTCTCCCATGGCATGGGGAGGGGGCAGCCAGTACAAAGGTGCAGAGATTTGATAAAGACCCTAGAAGTCACCTAGTCCAACTGCCTTCTCTAACATCCTTAAGAAGTGGTCAGTAGTCTTTGTGTGAATACTTAAAATGATGTTCTGAAACCCATCACTTCATTAGGCTTCCCCTTTCACTATGAGACAATTCTAAATGTCAGTAATTTCTTTCTAATTTATACATCCTACCTTATAATGAACTGAAATACAGTTTGCTACAAAACTACCAATTAATTTTAGGTCTTGCCCATGGAATAACAGAGACTATATAAGTTCCTTCTACATGACAGCCCTTCCAGTATATGAAGGCAGCTATTATGTACTCTACTTAGATTTTTCTTTTTCCAAGATAAACAATTTTAGGGTCTTTAGCTGTTTCATACTGATACTGGTTTCTAGATCCTTCCCCATCCTGGCTGACTTCCTCTGTATACACTAAAATGTGTGCAGATTTGTCCTTCACTAAGTTAAATTAATTGTAACAAACACTGACTGAGCACCTGCTATGTGTACATTACTTTCCAAGGTGCTATGGAGAACACAAAGATGAATGATAACCCGCTTTCAAGTTGCTTACAATCTAGAAGAGGGGAAATTGGACATATAAACAAATAAATATGCTGCAAGGAGATGAGAATTAGTTGCTCATAAAAGGAAGCTACTTAGTTACCACGACAACTCATAGTCAGGAGAGACAGTTTTTGTCTAGAAGAAATTAGGGAAAAGGCACAAGAAAGAAGTGCCAGGGTAGCATTTCAATTAGTGGTCCATCTGTCTTCCCACTCTCTCTGTGAAATTCCTACAATTTCCCTTAAAATATAATTTAATATTACATCACTTACAGAAGGTTTTCTCTTATTATCCCTGACCCAGTCACAAGGGATTTTCTTCTTGTATCTTATAAAGTATTTTTTTTCCACTTTTCTTCTCCCTGTATTTCATTCTTAATACTGATTCCAAAACTTTTTCTCCTCAAATTTTCAACCACATCTCTAACCTCAACACACAAAAGATAACTCAGCCTTTCATTTCTCTTAGAAAGCTAAGGTCAAAGTGAACTCCCCCTCAGTTCCCTTCTGCCAATCCCCACAACTTTTCTGTATCGTTACCAATTTCTCCTCTTTCTTTCTGTTTACAAAGAGGAATCCCCATTTTACATTAGGCTTAACCTCCCCAACTTGAGTTCTTGGTCCCATTCCCTCCTGCCTCCTCCAGGAATTTTTCTATGGAAGGTGGTATTTGAGTTGAGATTTAAAGGAGAGATAGCAATTCTATAATTGGGACTGGGGGGAGATAGAGATAGAAGGCCAACTGAAATTCCACATATTCTTTAAAGCTTACATAAAATACTACATATTCCTTATAACACTCTCCAAACTCCTTTTGGCTTACAGGAGACAAAATAATGATCTTCAAGTATCTGAAGTGCTGTTATATGTAAGAAGGACCAGATTTATTCTGCTTTGACCCAGAAAGCATAACTAGGAGCAATGGAAGGAAGTTTCAGAGGCAGGAGTTAGATGAAAATAAGGAAGAACTATCTAACAATTAAAATGATCCAAAGTAGAATGAACTGCCTCAGGAAGTAGTGGTTTTCCTACTACTAGAGGTCTTCAAATAGACTACCTAGTAGGGATATTATAGAGGGAATTACTGTAGTTCAGGTATAGATTTGACTGGATGACCTTTGAGATCCCTTTCAGCTCAGAGAATCTATTCTTGGGGATAAGAAAATATGCTGCTTAGGGACCAGAATGCATTTAGAATGCGTTTAGGTATTTGAAGAAATGTTTCAAAATGAAAGGTCTTCACAAATGTTTCTTAAGAGTTAGAGCAAGTATTTCATCAGCTTTGGTGACAACTTCTTTAATGTTTTCTTAAAGGATATACTGGAAACTTCAGGGTAGAGATCATCTACATATCATGAGATTCTACTCAGGATTAGTTATGGTGACATTTTTATTATAGATAAGTAAACACCTTCCTTAAATAAAATCATTAGCTGTGCTCACAAACAGAAGAGATCTTTTTTCTCTATAGCTAAGACAATGTTATCCCTAGGGTAATTGTCCAAACTCTCTGTGCTCTCCATTTTGCTTCAGTAGCCAGGAACGGGAAGAAAGGGTGATAATGTATATATATATATATATGCACACACACACACACACACATATGTATGTATATAGTCAGCAATTCTGAGGCCAGAAGCCTAGTCTCCTTTTTCTCCTCCCTTTCTCAATTTTTCTGGGGGTATGTCTTCTTTTTGTGATACCTCCTCCCCTTCAAGGACACTCATAATGTGTTTTTTTAAAATCATATTTTACCTATATAAAATGAAGGCGCTCACACTGCAATTTACCCAGGCACCTGACAATCTACTTGAGATAGCCCAACAAGTGACCAGTAATTCTCTAATTTGGTGACAGAACCATACAAAAAATACAATGAATATATGTATATATGTACATACAAACTATGTAATTACATAAGCAATAAGAAGGGAAGCAAGTATAAAAGATCAAATAGGCTAAAGTATAAAACTATATCAGAAAGCAGGATGGCATAATGGATAGAAATCTGGACTTGATATTAGGAAGATCTGGATTCAAATTGTACCTTTAACACTTATTAAATATGAGACTTTGGGTAAGTCATTTAACCTCGTCAATCCTCCATTTCCTCATCTATTAAGTAAGCATAATAAACTACAACACTTGGTTCAAAGGATTCTTGCAAGGATCAAATATGAATGTGTGTGTGTGTGTATATGTATGTATACATAATATGTTATAAACCTTCAAGTGCTATTTAAATGTCAGACATCATTCAAACTAAATAATTAAGCTTTTTTTTTCATACTTGAAAGTTCCAAATATTTCTTGACAAAAAGAAACTAACTTTAATGAAAGGGAAAAACTGTTGTGAACTTGGAAACTTAAAGTATAGGAGTTATAACAAAATGAAAAGTCAAGAAAGGCCCAAACATGTTATAAGGCAGGTCAGCCTCTCAATAGTAAGCAATAGATATTGGCTAAAAGATCAAATATATTTTAAACTAAAGAAGAAACAAAGATAGCTTTGAAAGATATCAAGCTGTCACTTGCCAACAGATAAAAGGTCAAAAGATATGAATAACCACATGAAAGAATGCTCCAACGTACTAATAAAAAGAGAAATGTAAACCAAAACAGCTCTAAAGTTTCACCTTACAACCTTCAAAGTGGCAAAATAACAACACAAAAATTCAATGTTGGAAGGATTGTAGAATGATAAACATATCAATATATTGTTGGTGGAACTGTGAAATGGTACATTCATTTTGGAAAACAATTCGGAATTATGCAAATAAAGTAACAAAAATGTCCACATCCTTTGAACCAGAGACTCCACTACCAGATTTATACCCCCATGGAAACCATGGATAACAAAAAAGTTCCCACATATACCAAAATATTTATAGTAGCATTTTTCATGCTTAGCAAATAACTGGAAACAAGGTTGATGCCCATGAACTGACAAATGATTAAACAAATTATAGTACACAGATGTAAGAGAATATTACTCTGCTGTAAGAAATGAAATGTGTGATGAGTACAGAGAAGCATGGAAAGATCTATATGAAGTGAGGCAAAGTAAAGTAAACATAGTAAAGAAAACAATATTCATAGTAACAACAATGTAAATGAAAAAAGATCTATACATTAAGAAATCAAAAGTGAATATAAAAAATTATGACGATCAAGGAGGACTTAAAAGATATAAGAAGATATCCCCAACCTACACCTTCTTTGAGGTCAGAGGTCAATAGGTGTTATACACTACATGTTTTTGCACTTTTCCAATGTATCAGTTAGTTGTGATTTTTTTCTTCTCTAAAAAAATACTATTTGTTACATGAAATGACTCTTGGGGAGAGAGGAGAGGGAAACTTGGAAAAAATATAATACAAGAAAAAAGTTTCAATAAAAATTTATTTAAAAGAAATCAAACCCAAAACATGTTTTTCCAACAGGAAGTCATTTAAAAGTTAAAGTATTCTGATACACAAAGAACCTATAAACACACAAAACTGTACTTTTAAAAAAAATTATCAATTTTTGCTTCTGTGGTGAAAGGCTAACTGAATTGTGATTTATGCTCATCTTGCTTTCAAGTTTACTGACAACTAAAATCCAGTCTAATTAAGTACTTACTTGTTTCTTTGGGCAACTGACCTTTCTCTGTTTACTTTGAAACCTACACACTTACCTGTCTTCCCCTACTCAAGGGAGCATATGACAGAAGGTAAACTTTGATTCAATTTAAGGAACAATGGTTTACTCTTGGCATTGAATAGTTTGGAGGGGAAAACTGACTCATTTCTAAGGTCTAGTCCACATTTAATAATCTATGATTTTATAACACACGAATAGAGGAGCAGAATGGGGAAGTGAGATAGTTTTCTATCTCTTCCTAAAACCAATAAAGTCCCGTTATTTTGCTTGAAGTGAATTCCTAGAAAATTACATATATTCACATTCAAATGGAAATCCCACACATATTGGAAAGCTAAATAAAATTTTTTTAGATTATTTGCTATTTTGTACTAATTATACCTTTGCTCCCATTAATGAGAATGAGTTGACCCTACCCTATCAGTATTTTCTACAAATCAAAATTGAAAAGAAATAAAAAATAATTTCGGTATAAAGGCTTAAGAGGAAAAAGAATCACACTATTCTAAAAGAAATATCAGCAAATTTAATTCACACTAAACCTATTATGTTTTTTGAAAATCAGAGTTAATCACAAACACGTTTCTCAATCATTATACCACGAATTGTGCTGCTATAAATTTATTGTTATTTCCATTTATTAAAAAAAAAACAAATACCATAGATGCAGATGCATGTCTCAGCATCTGCAATGGTATACATGCTTGCATAAATATTTAAAGTCAGACCTTTGAATTTATAATGAAGTACTTATTGCACCACTTTACAAAATAAGGTAATAGTAAATTTAGATGTCTGACAAATAGAATTCTATTCAGAATACTAATTTATGCTGTTGATATCCTAAAACCAAAAAAGTGACTATATTATTCGGATTCCATCTAAACAAGGTTAGTACATCTACTCCAAGGAGATCTTAATAAGGCTTGATAAAACCTTATTGCTAAAATTTTTAAATTATCAGACTGGCTTTGTAACTGAGGCACAAGCATAGCTTCTTGTCTAGTACATTTTTTTTTCTACTCTCATTCTAATGATACACATTCAATTACTACAGAAAAGAAAAGAATCAAATCAGAAACATCTGTAGTTTGCCATATAATTACTAGATCTTCCCCATGGAGACTGACCTTTTAACACAGATACTAGGACCTGAAAGGCTAAATGACAGAGGATATTCACATGGTATAAATGTGTAACATGATTATAAGGAATTAAATAGACACTGTCATTTTCAACCTTAGTTTATGTTAACATAAGCTTTTACTTTATGATCTTATGTCTAATCTCTCTGCTCAGCATAAAGTAGTTGAATTTACTATTAGTGGGATGTACAAATCACTGAAAGAGAATATTTTGATTATATAATAAGGTTGGATACTGTATTTGAGACTATTAGGCAACCATTACTTTTACCTGTAATAGGAATCTTTTCTACCAAGCTTTCTTCCTTGCTCTCATCTTCACATGCACTGGTGACTTCTGAAAAGGGAACAGACAACATGTTTCATAGTCACACTGATCAGACTGGTTTTGTTTTCTTTTAAGACCTATTCCCTTTAATTTCTCACTTTCATTATCTCTTGTTTATTGATCTAAACTATCCATTACTGTTCTTAAACAGGAAACCTACTGTGAACTTTACAGTCAAATATTTCTACTCTGTCTATGAAGCTTCCATGGAAATATCCTAAGTTCAGACAGAATTTAAAACCTAAAACAATCTCTCTATCTTTCAGTAGCAAAAGTGTCCATCAACCAAAAATCGTGCAAATATTATTATTGGCTTAGATTAAAAGTACAAAAAATTAAAAGACCTGATAGAATCTAGGTAAAATGTGCCACACCTAAGTTATCTGATTCATTATTCTTTGATAAGAAATGCTCTGAAGTAATAACATAATACCTAAAGCAATCTGAAAAAACAATTTTTAGGGTAGTAAAAAGAAGCAAGTTCAATTAATTTGATCTTAAAATACTTTATGGCTATTTTATGGAATAATTTTCATTTTTGTGTAATGAATTTGGTCATAAAAGATAAGTCTTGCTGAGATCTATTTTCCCCAGCAATTCAAATTTAGCAAAATTATAATCCAATATTTATGTTTTAGAAGGGAAAAAGATATAGCACTAAATTAGGTGGTTATTTCCCTACTTATGTACCAAGCTCTAATATTTCTTATTAGAATGAAAAGGGACATATTTATCAGAAGGGAACTATAAAACTGAAAGATGTATTCAACAAAATTAGAATGTTACTACTCCATAGTCTTCAATGTTTTTATTTTATAAATATACCTTAAGAAATTGGGTATCACATGAATGCATTTTTGCTATGGACAGACCCTTTAACAATAGTTACCTTGTTCCCTTGTACCAATGCTGTCAAGCCATTGAACATGTTTTGCTTGCTTTATTTCACCATTGTCATTCAGAATGGATGGCAAGCTGCAAGATGATTCATTACTGTGAATAGACGACCTATCTTCACTCTCTTCTGTAAGGGCTTTTTTCAATAATGCTGTAGCCTACAGTATTAAAAAACACACACATTTACACAAAGAAAAATAAACTGCTGCCACATTCCCCTTGGTCTCTGTGATATATCAGTTAAAAATAATTTTGGGCTTGACATTTAACAAAAATTATCTTCAAATCAAGTTAAAACTCTATTATTTTACATTATACTTCAATCCTGAAAACATTAAATTAACATTAAATTAAAATTAACAATGAAATTTTTTTTCTTTTTGAAAATACATTTTCTATAACACACTGTATTATTCCACTTAGTCCTGAGAGCAGCCTATCAATGTATTTTATTTTTCTCAATCTGGACCAATGTCTTCTCCCTTGTGTGTCAACATGGGACCCTACCAACTCAAAAATATTTACATATATACTTATGTATGGAAAGAAAGGGAGGGTAGGAAGGGGGTAGAGAGGGGGAGGGAGGGAGGGAGGGGGAGAGGGAGAGAGAGTTAGTTCATATCACTTTGGGTAGGAGATTACTTTTCTGTTAAAAATTTTCTGCTTTCTTGGGATCAAGATGGTAAAAAAATACCTTCGTAACTAAAAGCACTCATGTCAGTACTGATTTGGGTTGAGAAAGACACCTGGAAGAAAGGTGATCAGACTTTCTTCCCCTATCCTTCCGACTGTCCCCTGAACTTTACAGAAAGTGACTCTTGGCTTGAAGAAAGGCTTCTCTGTAGAGGGGATGCACCGAGCAAAAGACTATTTACACTAAGCACTAATATGACCTCTACATAAGGTGTAAACATTTATATGCTTTCTTCTAAACTAACTTGAGCTATTTGAGAGTATTTATAAAGTATCTTTCTTTCAAAGAGCTTTAAATGTAATTGTACATGTAATCTCTCTGGTTCTAGTGAGGTGGGCGAGAATAAGCTTAGTCAACCCCATTTTACCAATGGAAAACTAAGCTTTAAAGTCACATCATCAATGGTGATGCTTGATTAGCATTACTAGACTTTTGGTTAAGTCTTCACAACGAAATGAAAATAGTTCATAAACAGTAGGTTACTATTTAACATACATGATAACACTACCAAGTGATTGTTCCTCCCCTTCAATTTCATTCAATCCAACTGGTCTTTATGTAGTGCTTCACAGTTTGCAAAGTCCTTTCACATATATTCTCACATTTGATATAACAAACCTGTGAAAGAGGTACTACAAGTGCTCTAGTTCTAGCCAAACTGGCCTACTGACTGTCCCACCTTTTCCTGTGTATTACTAGCTGAGTGATCCTGTTTGAGCAAAAGCCACTTAAAACCTCTGGCCATCTGTTTCCTCACCTGAACATGGGGATTATAATAGCACCTACCTCCAAGGGATGTCATAAGGATCGAAAGGGGTAACAATTATAAATCACTGTAAACTGCCTGGCATGTAACAAAACTATATAAATATTAGCTAATATTGCTATTAAGTAGCAGAAGTGGGAGGTGAACCTATTGTTCCTTCAGTCCACATTTATAGCTCTTCCTACAGTAAGGCACGATCTCCTTAGAAGAAAGGAGAAGCATCAGCACACTCACAAAAGCTCCATCCAACATGACCTATTTTACAAAGTTGATGACTCAAAAACAGGTACTAGATTAAATAAAAACATAGTAACATTATTAATATTTCTTAGAGCTTAAAGTAAAGCTTTCATGAAGAACAATGAGAACAAGTGATTCCAGATGCTGCTTTGGGTAGTAAATACTAGTTCTTGTTAAGCTAAGAAAATCACCAATGTCTTTTTATACTTGTATTTCAAAGGCATTGCTGTAGTTTATTGTTTACGCATTTACTTTCAATTGCTTTATGGGTACCGAACATAGGTAAGGGTTTGTTCTGGATAGTCTAACTTCTCAGTGAATGCTTCCTGGCTTTTAAAAATTTTTTATTTATTTATTGTTAGTTTTCAACAGACACTTCCACATGATGATGAGTTCCAAATTTTCTCCCCATCTCTCCTCTCCATCCAGCCCAAGACAGTGTGCATTCTGATTACCCCTTCCCACAATCTGCCCTCCCTTCTACCACACCCCTCCCTTCTCTTATCCCCTTTCCTTCTATTTTCCTGTAGGGCAAGATAGATTTCTATACCTCATTGCCTGTATATCTTATTTCCCAGTTGCATGTATAAACAATTTTTAACATTCATTTTTAAACTTTGAGTTCCAACTACTCTCCCTTCCTCCCTCTACAGCCACCCTCATTGAGAAGATAATCTGATGTACGTTATACATGTTTAGTCATGCAAAACAGTTCCATAACACTCATGTTGTGAAAGATTAACTATACTTCCCTCCATCCTATCCTGTCCCCCATTTATTCTATTCTCTCTTTTGACCCTATCCCTCTTCAAAATTGTTTACTTCTAATTACCCCTCCTCCTATTTGCCCTTCCTTCTATCATCCCCTCCCTTGTCCCGTTACCTCCTACTTTATTGTAGTATTAAAATAGATTTTCATACCAAATTGAGTGTGCATATTATTCCTCCTTAAGCCAAATGTGATGAGAGAAAACTTTTTCTTGCCTCTTTTATGTGAAATAATTTGCCCCATTCTATTTCTCCCTTTCTCCTCTCAATATATTCCTCTCTCACACCTGAATTTTATCTTTTTAGGTATCATCCCTACCTACTCAACTCATCCTGTGCTCTCTGTCTATATGTATATAATTCCTCCAACTACCCAAATACTGAGAAAAGTCTCAAGATTTACAAATACTATCTTTCCATGTAGGAATGAAAACAGTTCAAATTTAGTAAACAGTTCAAATTATGATTTCTCTTTCCTGTTTAACTTTTCATGCTACTCTTGATTCTTGTGTTTGAAAGTCAAATATTCTATTCATCTCTAGTCTTTTCAACAAAAAAGCTTGAAAGTCCTCTATTTTATTAAATGACCATTTCCCCCCCTGAAGTATTATACTCAATTTTACTGGGTATGTAATTCTTGGTTTTAATCCTAGCTCCTTTGAGCTCTGGAATATCATATTCCAAGCCCAACAATACCTTAATGTAGAAGCTGCTGGATCTTATATTATCCTGATTGTATTTCCACAATACTTAAATTGCTTCTTTCTGGCTGCTTGCAATATTTTCTACTTGACCTGGGAGCTCTGGAATTTGGCTACAATGTTCCTAGAAGTTTTCCTTTTGGGATCTCTTTTAGGAGGTAACTGGTGAGTTCTTTTAATATGTAGAACTCTCTGGTTCTACAATGTCAGGGCACTTATCCTTGACAATTTCTTGGAAGATGATATTGAGGCTGTTTTTTTGATCATGGCTTTCAGGTAGTTCAATAATTTTTAAATTGTCTCTCCTGGATCTATTTTCCAGGTCTGCTTCTTGGCTTTAACAATTAAGAAACACCACTTTTAGATTTTAAAAAATAAAAATGTTTTTATCTGACCTGAAATTGTTTAGGAAACGTTATTTTTGTTGAGAAATACATATGATTTATGTTCTGTATGCTTTTTAAAACTTAAATTGTGTATGAAACTAAATTTCTGAATTAAAGGGATCCATTATAAAAAAGGGGATCTCAAGGGCCATTTATTAAAACCCTTATCTGAAGATCTCTAGAGTGAGGGAGATTGTACCTCCAAAGGCAATGTATTCTAATTTTAGATAGTGCAAGTTTTTAGGAATTTTTTTCCTGACACTGAGTTTAAAACTACCTATCTGCAATTTTTCCCATTCCTCCTAGTTTTGACTCCAGGGATTTAAGAATTTATCTATTGTACAAATGAGGAAACTGAGGCCCAGAGAGATAATTTGACTCTTATCCAAGGTCATATTCATAACACAGAGCAGAACCAGCATTCAAAACTCAAATCTTCTGAACCCAAATCTAGGGGTCTTCCCACATAAGAAGGGTTGGAATTCTCTCTAGGTCTGGTAGAGAAAGGAGATGTGACAAGTGTAATTTGGCTACGGTGTAGAATATATGAAAGAGAATAGGAGATAAATAAGGAAAATAAATTTGGAGAAAAAATTTTTACTTTTATGTAATCAAAATTTTTTATTTTATATTCTGATGCTCTTTATTCCATGTTTAGTTGTGAGTTCTTATCCTAGCTGTAGAACTGAAAGGTAATTTCTTCCTTGCTCTTCTGTTTCCACTGTTACCAAATATATACATTTGCAGATTATTTTGATATATGGCATGAATTGTTAGTATTAAACTAACAAAGACTACTTTCTAGTTGTCCCATCTGTTCTGTCAATAGTCCTTACCTCAGTAGCTGTAGTAAAAAAGTTATACATCATAAAGACTCTGCTAACAGAAACAGGACCGCTCTAGTAGAGAGACAAGAGATTAGTACTACTAGAAAGCAATACAGATTTTGGTAAGATGATAGACCACTCTGTTAACAGTTAGTATTCCTTCAGTTTATCAAGAGATTTTCTTTAATGTCAACAGCATATATAATACGTATGAACTCTCTGGTATCATCAAAGACACTGATGAAATCATTAAATACATGACCAAGTTTAGGATAAGGGCATATATGAACTGAGTCTGATATTTCACAGAATCCTAGCATTCTAGAGTTGAAGCAGACATGCCAGTCAATAAATATTCATTAGGGGTAAACTATGTGCTAAGTGCTAGGGATACAAAGAAAGACAAAAGATAGTCTCTCCTCTCAAGGAGCTCATAGTTAATGGAAAAGACAATATCCAAACAACTATGTGCAAGTAAGAAATTTACAGGAGTCCTAATTTCTCACCTGGGTGTCATAAAAACCTAGAGAAGGAAGAGTATCAAGGACATGAAGATGATGAACTGTTGGGGGGGGAAGCTCAGTTCCATGTGGACAGTCTCGGGCGGGTAAAGGTGGGAACTTCTAAATCTTAGAGTTCTCATGAGGCCCCCCAGAAAACAGCAGGGAATCGAGGAGTGAGACCGAGCAATCTCGTGTATTTCCGCCTCTTCCCGTGAGAACGTGATGGGAGGAGCATCCCCGCCCTCGAGACTGACCCGGATCTGGGCACACCTATTGTTATCTAACAGGCACGGTATTCAGGTGCAAACTACTCGGCTGGAGAGCTTAATTAGGGTCAGGAAAGCCTGAAGGCGCTCTTAGCGCGAGGGGCCCTGACAGACAGAAGGCCTCTCCTCCCTTTTCCTCTCTTCGCTCTCCCCTCCCCCTCTCTCCCCACTTCCACTTCTGCTTCCAATCTCTTACTGTAACATCTTTGCCTCCTTGGGAGACTTCTCTCTCCCTCCTAAGGAAGAGCTCCCCCTGCACATGTAACCAGGACCCTGAATAAAGCCTAACCCTTGTTCGACTCCGGAAAGTCTCTTCTCTCATACGTTTATCCGGTTTGGCCAACCGAAGACCTGGGACAGGTAAAGTAAGACTCGGGTAGCCCTCAGGCCTTTAGGCCTGGCAATGAATAGTGTCAAAGGCTGCAGTGAAGTCAAGAAGAATGAGGGCAGAAAATTACACTTGATTTGGCAATTAGGAGATCATTGGAATAGGCTTAGCTCTTCTCAGCAATACAATGATTTAAGACAGGTGGAGAACCTGCAGCCTTGAGGTCACATGGGGCCCTCTAGGTCCTCAAGTTTAGCCCTTTGACTGAATCCAAACTTCACAGGGCAAATCCTTTTATTATGGATTATCTGCTGGAAAAGAAAAGATGGATTGGGATCACTTGTTCACATAGGGTGCTTTGGCAAGGGAAAGGGTCACCTTGTCCTGTGAGACATGGTGAACAAAGAGATGGTGGCATATCTGAGAGATGTGAGATGAGGAGGAGATAAGAGGGAGCTCTTAAGAAATGGCCTCAAATTATTTTTCATTGAAATATGAGGCAAGATTCTCAGCTGAGAGAGTGGGGTATTGATGGTAAGGGAATTTAGAAAAGATTTGAGGAGGGATGAAAAGGTTGGAAAAAGCACTGGGCTGAGTGGACTGAAAGGATTGCCCTGCTGCAATGAAGGCCCATTTGAAATTATGTAACATAAATTTGTATTCAATCCAGTCATCATCGTTTTATTATTTTCTTCACGTTTATTCAGCAACGCATGAGTAGTAATGAAGGCAATGGATGGTGGTAGTAATTCAGGATTGAGGGTTGGCAGGGTAAGATCAATGACAGGAATTTATGAAGTGTGGAGAGAGAAAGGGAGAGGGAGACAGAGAGGGAAAGGGAGAGGGAGGGGGGAGAGAGAGGGAAAGAGAGGGAGAGAGTGTTAGTTGGACTTGCCCTTCAGGAACATCAGCTTGGCAGCTGAGCGGATGTTAGACTGAAGTAAGGAAAGACTTGAGGCAGGTAGAACAAGTATGTTACTGAAATAAGGGAGGAAATATTGGTTTGTAATGGGGTAATGGAATGACAATAATAGAATGAACACTAAAATCATTAAGTAAACAATTATAATTACAAAAAAGAGTTGAGAACAATATTATTTTACTGTGAAAACATACTATTCAGTGACGTAGGATTCATTTGTGAGAAACAGATAATTAAAATCTTTGCTCTGATTTTGTAAATAGTTTCTTTTCATGGAATCATTCAATAGCTCTTATGGTATTCCAATACTGCCAGCTAGGACACATTGTAATTTCTTATATGAACAAAAAAAACTGCCTCAAATGCTATATAGTACACTATAACTTTCTGGAGAGTTCACAGTATCACTGGATCATAGACTGAGAGGTAGAAGGGACCTGAGAAATCAATATTTTCGAACCCCCTTGTTTTACAGATAAGGAAACAAGTCTAGCATGCTTTATTTAACTTACCCAAGGTCATAAAACTTACAACAAATGTCATAGTCAGGATTTGAACACAGATCATACGGCTTCAAATCCTGTGGTTTCTTCACAACATTTCAAACTATTGATATATATATATTTTTTTTTTACCAAGGCACCAGAAATAACTTTAAGTGTACAATTTTGCCTATAATACTTAATCAAGGAGCATAACAGGTCACTTCCCCAGGAGGCCTGTCATTTCTTGGCACTGATTAAAATTATAACTTTAAATTTAATATTTATATTTCTTCTCAAAATATATGTGAATACTTCTAAAATCTCATGGATGCCTGGAGTTTTCTGTAGTTTATAACTCTAGTATCTGTACTTTTTTTGGAAAAAGACATGGTTCTTCAACTTAACTCTCATATTTATTTTTCTTTTTTTTTATTCTTTAAATTTATTTACTTAACTTTTAACATTCATTTTCACAAAATTTTGGGTTCCACATTTTCTCCATTTGTCCCCTCCCCCACCCCAAAACACCCAGCATTCTAGTTGCCCCTATCACCAATCTGCCCTCTCTTCTATCATCCCTCCCTTCCCTTGTCCTCATCTTCTCTTTTGTCCTGTAGGCCAGATAACTTTCTGTACCCCATTACCTGTATTTCTTATTTCCTAGTAGCAAGAACAGTACTCAACAGTTGTTCCTAAAACTTTGAGTTCCAACTCCTCTTCATCCCTCCCTCCCCACCCATTCCCTTTGGGAAGGCAAGCAATTCAATATAGGCCATATCTGTGTAGTTTTGCAAATGACTTCCATAA
Organism: Notamacropus eugenii; assembly: GCF_028372415.1. Taxonomy (NCBI): domain Eukaryota; kingdom Metazoa; phylum Chordata; class Mammalia; order Diprotodontia; family Macropodidae; genus Notamacropus; species Notamacropus eugenii. Next base: position 596,902,277 of record NC_092872.1, on the reverse strand, counting down.
GTCGTGTTGTGTAAGATTAACTATAATTCCCTCCATTCTGTCCTGCCCCCCATTGCTTCTATTCTCTTTTGATCCTGTCCCTCCCCAAGAGTGCTGACTTCAAATTACTCCCTCCTTCCATTGCCCTCCCTTCCATCATCCCCCCCACCCTGATTATCCCCTTCTCTCCCACTTTCCTGTATTGTAAGATAGGCTTTCATACCAAAATGAGTGTGCATTTTATTCCTTCCTTTAGTCAAATGTGATGAGAGTAAGCTTCATGTTTTTCTCTCACCTCCCCTCTTTTTCCCTCCACTAAAGTCTTTTTCTTGCCTCTTTTATGAGAGATAATTTGCCCCATTCCATTTCTCCCTTTCTCCTCCCAATATATTTCTCTCTCACCCCTTAATTTCATTTTTTTAAGATATGATCCCATCCTATTCAATTCATTCCGTGCTCTGTGTGTGTGTGTGTGTGTGTGTGTGTGTGTGTGTAATCCCACCAACTACCCAGATACTGAAAAGTTTCAAGAGTTACAAATATTGTCTTTCCATGTAGGAATGTAAACAGTTCATCTTTATGACTTCTTGACACCCTTATGACTTCTCTTTGCTGTTTACCTTTTCATGCTTCTCTTCATTCTTGTGTTTGAAAGTAAATTTTTTTTCAGCTCTGGTCTTTCCATCAAGAATGCTTGAAAGTCCTCAATTTCATTGAAAGCCCATTTTTTCCCCTGGAGTATTATACTCAGTTTTGCTGGGTAGGTGATTCTTGGTTTTAGTCTTAGTTCCTTTGACTTCTGGAATATCATATTCCACACCTTTCTATCCCTTAATGTACAAGCTGCTAGATCTTGTGTTATCCTGATTGCATTTCCACAATACTTGAATTGTTTCTTTCTAGCTGCTTGCAATATTTTCTCCTTGACCTGGGAACTCTGGAATTTGGCCACAATGTTCCTAGGAGTTTCTCTTTTTGGATCTCTTTCAGGTGAAGATCGGTGGATTCCTTGAATACTTATTTTGCCCTCTGGTTCTAGAATCTCAGGGCAGTTTTCCTTGATAATTTCATGAAAGATGATGTCTAGGCTCTTTTTTTTTTTTTATCATGGCTTTCAGGTAGTCCCATAATTTTTAAATTGTCTCTCCTGGATCTATTTTCCAGGTCAGTTGTTTTTCCAACGAGATATTTCACATCATCTTCCATTTTTTCATTCTTTTGGTTTTGTTTTGCGATTTCTTGATTTCTCATAAAGTCATTAGCCTCCATCTGTTCCATTCTAATTTTTAAAGTATTATTTTCTTCACTGAGGTTTTGAACCTCCTTTTCCATTTGGCTAATTCTGCTTTTTAAAGCATTCTTCTCCTCATTGGCTTTTTGAACCTCTTTTGCCAATGGAGTTAGCCTATTTTTCAAGGTGTTATTTTCTTCAGCATTTTTTGGGGTCTCCTTTATCAAGGTGTTGACCTGCTTTTCATGCATCTCTCTCATTTCTCTTCCCAGTTTTTCCTCCACCTCTCTAACTTGATTTTCAAAATCCTTTCTGAGCTCTTCCATGACCTGTGCCCATGGAATATTTATTTTGGATGTTTGGGATACAGAAGCCTTGACATTTATGTCTTTCCCTGATGGTAAGCATTGTTCTTCCTCCTCTGAAAAGATGGGAGGAGATATCTGTTCATCAAGAAAGTAACCTTCTATGGTCTTATTTTTTTTCCCTTTTCTGGGCATTTTCTCAGCCAGTTACTTGACTTCTGAATTTCCTCTCCACACCCACCATGCCTCCAGATCCTCCCAGCTAGTGCTTGGGGTCTGAGATTCAAATGCTGCTTCCCAGCCTCAGGGCTTTGGGCAGGGGCAGGGCTGCTATTCAGTGTGAGATACAGTTCAAGTGCTCAGGTCGGGACAGGGCTACCACACAGGGCTCAGTTCCCTCAGGAGGTTTATGCAGAGACCTTCAACAATGGATCTGAGCTCCTGCCTGCTTTGGGAGGCCTTGTCTCCTGCTGCCTCCACTGCTGCCTCCTGAGGGGGCCTGAGTTATGAAGACACCCTGCTCCCCTCTCAGCAAGCCCAAAAGACCCTCTCACTGACCTTTAGCACCTGTGGGTGGAGGGACCTGTGCTGTGGCTGGAGATTCTGTCCCTGAAACCTGCTGGGATCTGCTCTCCTGGGTGCTGAGTGGCCAACCCAGGGCTCAGCTCTGCTCCGGGTCCAGTGCAAGACGGACCTTTGGTGTTGGTTTTTCAGGTCTCTCTGGAATAGAAATCTCCTCCACTCCGTTGTTCTGTGGCTTCTGCTGCTCCAGAATTTGTTGGGAGTTCTTCTTTACAGGTATTTGATGGGCTGTGGGTTAGGTGCTAGCATATGTGTGTCTTTCTACTCTGCCATCTTGGCTCCTCCGCCTCAGATTTGTTTTCAAAGAATTTCAACTTAATATCATTTTAGTCAGTTACTTTTTAAAGATGGGGGAAACTTTTCTGGATTTCTAGTAGTCCTGCATTGCTACTTCCCACTTTCTCAGACTATGGCAACATTTGTTGTGTTGTTTTTTTCAGCCTTTTCCAAATAAAATTCTGATTTTGTTTCAGTTGGGTTTAGAATTTGTACCTTGAAAAAATAATATGAAATCCTAATAGGTATTTCCCATACCTAAGTAAGATAATTAGAAAATCTTTTGTTCTATTTGCAAGGTTTTCAAAGCCAAAACACAAAGTATAGGTTTTTATCATCGCCCATCTATTTGTAAATTTTTGAGGTGAACTCATTTTTTACATAAGCTTTATTAGCATGGCATTAAAGCTGCAAATTAATTTTGGTGGTATTGTCATTATTATTATATTCGCATGAATTCAGACACAAGCACTGAATATTCCTCCAGCTATTTAATCTTTTTTTTTTTTTCTTCAGGAGCAACTGGTAGTTGAATGCAAGTATTCTGTGTGCTTTGGTAGACTAATCTCCAAATACTTTACGTATTTTCTAGTTATTTGTTATGAGATTTCTCTTTTATATTGCCTCCTGGGTTTCGTTATGATTATATAGAAATGCTGGTGGTTTCTTGTTAGCCTACAATTTTGTTGAAGCTACTGTCTTAAACATTGCAAATATTTATGATTTTTTAAATGAACCATCATGTGATTAGTTCTAGGTACAATTCTAGCTTTTCATCACCTATTTTCCCACTTTTATTTCATATATCATTATTGCTAGCATTTCTAGAACTACATCAAATAAGACAGAACGACAGTCCTTGCTTTACTTCTCTATTTTTGGGAAAAGTTTCCAGTGTATCTCCCTTGCATAAAATACTTGATTTAATTTTAGATTTTTGTTTTTTTTAAAAGATCCCTCAATGCTTGTGGTTTGGGATTTTTTTTTTGGTAGTATAAATACAAGTTGTACTTTGTCAAAGATGTTTTCTGCATTTACTGAAATAAAGGTGTGGTTTTGGATCTTTTTTTATGTAATTAAGTTTATTGCTCTCCTGATGCTGAATCATTCTTGAATCCATGGTGTAGGTCTAACTTGGCCAAAATAAATGATTTCTTGGAAGAAGGGTGAGAGTTTGCTTTACCAGGTTTTGTTGAAAATTTTGAGTTTATCTTCATTAATGATGTTGGGCCATTGATCTCCTTCTTTGCTTTATATCCTTCTATGGTTTAGGATTGAAGACTTTTGTTGTTTCATAAAATGAGTTTGATAGTGCACTTTCTTAGTTTGGGGGAATATTTTGTGTAGTACTATTACTACATATTTAAAAGGTTCATGTAATTCTTTTATGAATCCATTAGAAACATGAGGTTGTTCTTTGGTAGTACTTTTATAGCTAGTTCTATCTAATTTTTTGAAATTAGACTATTTAAGCTCTCCAACTGGTCATTTGTTAGTTTAGATATTTCATATTTTTTAAGATATTCCCCTATTTTTCTTGTATTCTGAGTTTTGTTGGCATATAATTTTGCAAAGGAAATTTTGATAATTTTAAAATCTGATTTTGTTGTGATTTCATCTTGTTTATTTGATTCTCCGTCAGGTTGTCTGAAGGTTTATCATTTTGTTAGTCTTTTCAAAGAATTAGCTTTAAATTTTGGTTATCATTGCTATATTCTGTTTGGTTTGCAATTTATTTTTTACCAATTTTTAGTGTCCCCTCTTTTGTACTTATTTTGAGTTTGTATATTTCTTCGCCTTCTAACTTTTAAATATATTCAGTTCATTAATTTTTTGTGTTTTTGATTTGTTCATGTATGTGTTTAGATATGTAGTATTTACTATGACAACTGCTTTGGGTACAACCTAGAAATTTTGGTATTTGGTTTTATCAGCATAATTTTCTTTCACATAATTATTCATTTTTCTATTTTTATCATTTGACCCAGTTATTATTTAGAATTTCATTACTTTCTCCATTTGGGTTGTATCTTTTGTTTCTGCTTCCACAACTGATTATTGTTTTTACTGTAGTATGGTCTATAAATAATGTGTTTAGTATTTCTGACTTTTTCACTTTAGCATTTCTAACTTAAAAAAAAAATTCAGATATCTCTATGCCCTAACGTGATCAATTTTTGTCAAAATTCCATGTGGGGCTGAGGAATATGTATATACTGTTGAAGTCCCATTTAGAAGATGCCATAAGTCTTTTAGACCTAATTTCTCCAGAAATGTGTTGAATTCTATTATTTTCCCTATTGAATTTTTAGTTTGTCAAAAAGTGAGACATTGAATTCTCTTATTATTACTTTATTAATGTCATATCTTCTTATAATTCAGTTAATTCTTTGTTTATGACTATCAATGTTAAGGCATTTGGAAAACATAAATTTAATATTGACCTTGGTTTGTTGTACGTAGCTTCTTTCAGCATAAATGTGTTTTTCTAATTTATGCTATGAATTTTGGTTTTTTGGCTGACAGCATGATTTCATTATATTTTAAAGGATGTACTTGATGCATGGAAAACTTTTTTCTAGCCTCTCATTTTTACCCAGCGAATAGTTTTTACTCTGTAGATGTATTTTCTGTAAGCAGTAGATTGTGGGATTTTGTTTTCTTATCCAATCTGTGGGTATTTTTCATTTGCTTGTACTATTTAATCCATTTACATTTAAAGTTGTAAGTTTCTATTTTCCTGCATTTGACTCTAATTATTTTTTTTGAGTTGGGGTTTTTCTTTGATTCTTCTTTAAAAACAGTATTTTTTCTCTCTAGCTACTTTTTGCTTAATCTACTTTAAGGAAACTACCTGGCACTCTCTTGTTCTCAACTTCAAGTCCCCCATACATTCTCCTGTTTTGATAGCCCTTTTTCTGAGTGAGGCTGATGACTGTATCCCTGATCATGAGCACTATTTTTATTCCCTGTCCTCCTCATGACTTTTTCTTTCCTATTTACATGAAATGTTCTCTTTGAGTCCATGCCCTCCTACTCTTCCTTGCTTCCAGGAATTCTGATTCCACTTTTCCTAAGGTGAGATGCTATCTACGAAGGTACAACACTCTCTCAGAGCTAGTAGTCTGTCTGAATATCGAATCCCTGCACATTTTACCCATTTTAGGGTACAAAATACTAGATATTAAGGTCCCCATTGTCATTGTAGAATGTCTTCCTCTTCCCCTTGGGAGTCTTCCTGAGTGGAACCTCCCCTCCATGCCATTACTGAATTGAGATTTCTCCCTTTTTTTCCTGTTTCAATATTTCCTTTGTTACCTCACCCATTTTCCCATAGCTTTTCTTCCCCAGAAATTCTTTCCCCTTTACTGTTTACCAATGACATGTTTTGAGTACATCACACATTCTCCTTTTATATTCTTTCTATCTTCCCCCCTTTTATCTACCCTCCCACCCTGCAAGTTAGTACCATACCAAAAATAAACAACAACAAGATCTAAACACATCGATTCACTAATAGGTGGTGCAGTGTGACGTTCAACGGGGTTTCAGACCTGTTCTGCTCCCTTTTCATGTGACTTTACTTTCCTCTTTTTCTCCTTGTGTATTTTTAGAGAGAAAGTGCTTAATGGTCTCTCTGTTGTTACTTTGTTGTTGCCGCTTTTATCCTCATAGGTCTCTTTCTAGGCTTTTTATTTTCTATGGATAATTTATTTCATTATTTATTCTTTCCTTAGCCATACTTTTTTTGTGTTTTGGTTGTCTGAGATACTTGGAGAGCAAATAATCTGCTTGTTTGTATTTTTCTAAAATAGAATGCTTCAAATGTATTTCTTTCATTGAAACTTCTTTTTATCATATTTATTATCCACTTTTATTAAAAATCCATCTTTTTTCACTGATGACTATGCTCAGGTTTGCAGTTTGTTTGTCATCTTGGGCTGTATCTTGAGCTTCTTTGCTCTTCAGAACACATTAATCCATCCCCTTCTCTGGTGTCTATGGGGTGCACAATAGTTTTATGTTATGTGAATTTCCCTTATATTTGAAAGTTTTTCTCCTGTTCACTTGCAGAATTTGTTCTTTCTCATTGCAAATGTTAAATTTAACCATTATGTGTTTTGGAATTTGCAACACAGCATTTGTTTTTGAGCTGTAGATTCTTTTGACTGGTTTTCTTTCTGTATTCAGAAGTTCTGGGTCATTTTCTTGAATTATTTCTTATATTAAGGTACTTAGATTTTTTTCACTTGTGTATTTCTGGGAGACCTATGACCCTTAAGGTTTCTCTATGCATTATGTCTTCAGAGTCAGATGTTTTGCTTGTATAGATATCATGTCCTTTTTTAGCAATCCATTTTAGTCTTTTTTGGATCCTGAATCTATCACCCAAAGCATTAGCTATCCCTCCCAGTTTTACGTCACTTGCAAACTTGGGAAACATGCCACTCATGCCTTCTCTAAGTCATTAATAAAAATATTAGATAGCAAAGGACCAAGCATAGATCTTTAGGGAACTGCATTAGAGATCACGTACCAAGTAGACTATGTGCTCAAACCTGAAACTGATCTCATTGATGCAGAAATTTCTTCCAATGATGCAGACAGCAACACATCTATTCTTTCCCATTCCATGAAGTTTTTGTCCATTTGTCCCACAAGAAGGTTAAAATATGCTTAGGGCCTTCCTTTATTTTTCTTGATATGGAAGAGAGTATCGGTGGAACCTATGAGGACATTTAGTGATTTGGCCTTGCTTTTCCTCATAACTAGTGCTCCTTTTCCTGATAATATATCTGCTGGATAACATTCTTTATTTTAGTGCTTATTCACAGTGTTGAATTTTTGTGGCTGTTCCTATTGTTACAATGATGATGATGATTTTGAGACAGGGTCTTGCCCAGGCTAGAACTGCAATATCCACTCAATTTGCTTCCACGACTGATCAGCACAGGAGCTTTAACCTGTTCTACTTTTGACCTGAGTCAGTTCCCCTCTCCTTAGGCAGCCTTGTGGCTCTGGCTCCCAGGGACTTTTCATCCTGTCACTGGACATAGTATGGTACACTGCAGCTCAGAACTGAGCTCAAATAATCCACCAATCTCAGCCTCCTTAGTATTAAGAATTATGGACATATGTCATCATGCCCAGTCAGTTTACTCACCTATACCATGTGCCCCTAAATGATATCTAAATTATATTCATCATTAATTCTTTGTATTTCTATGACTCATAACTACACAAAAACATTGTCAGGAGAAGTCTGGGGTCACTACAGTTTACAGACTCTACTCTCTCTTTTTTTCAAAAACCTTGAAATGCCTTTCTTCACATTTATATCATTTCTACATCTCACAGTCTTTTAGAGATTACTGACAATGGTTCAGCAATCATATTATCTCAATTCTTTCAGTTTCCTAGTAAGTCGTGACTAGAACTCATTAAGGGCTGCTAAATGCTTTCTTACTATTTTCCCTTCATGAGCTGGGGATCACCTTCCTATTAGCCATTATTGTTCCATGTTTTCCACTTCAAAGATTATTCTTCTTGGCAGGAAAATGAGAAGCAAAATAAAAGTTAAGGAGTTTTGTCTTCTCTCTGGCATCTGTTGACATAATCCTAACAATCCTAAACAACAGTCTTATCTTTTCCCTTTTTTTTCCATCCTCTTCCCCATCTTTAGCTACCTCTACTTTTATTGCTTTTCACTTTTTTCAGGTTTTTCACTCTTATGACATTTTCCCAGTTAGTAAAAACAAAGTATATACAAAGTAAATGTGTAGCACTGTCAAAGAAAATGTAGTCAATATTATCTTTATAGGAAGTATTTCTGGTTTGCTTTAAGGAAAATAAATATTAATTCTAAAGAATTTGAAAAATTCTTTTGTACTCCCAAGAATATTAGGAATATATAAAAATAGATGAAAACTTGTTCAATGTACTGAACCAAATAGTTTCAATTATGTGTTTAGTTTCCTTAATACTTAAATATGTGGTGATGGCGAGGTCCTGAGAAGGAATGTTATCTTGCTTTATGTACTTTTAAGTACAGCCCAAGTACAGCCTGATGCCTCTGATACTTCCTTGGAAATAAGGCATTACACATCAAAGAAATTTAATTTCAGGAATAAGCTAAAACAAAATCTCAATGAATAAGCAAAGATTATACCAAATGAAATGCAATGAGTGAATCTTTGTTTTCACTCACTTCATAAAATAAAAGCAAGTGTTCCTTTAGAATCCCCAAATCTGGATGGCCAAATGAGTTTTAATATCATGGCAAAATAGCTGTTAAATAAATTAAGTAAATAGGTTAAAATAAATGTTCACGTGAAGGATTAAAAAATTAAATTAGAATTTGTGTTGCTCACAAGAGAAATTCTCTGATTTATTATTCTAGTCAAATGAAACTTACAAAAAATTCCGAAAATCAAACTACTTACTGCTATTAGTTAATAGGTATTGAATTACTCTCTTTGTTAGATTAGAGTAAAAAACCTAAGCTATTGCTCTCTGATTATCTTGTATATATCTTGTCTGTACAGAGACATTTTCATGTTTTCTTAGATACTCATTAGATTGTGAGCTCTTTCAGAGCAGGGATTGTCTTCTAACTTCCTTATTATCTCCAGTACTTAATGTAGTGCCTGGAACATAGCAGGTATTTAGTAAAAGTTTAATGATTGACTGATTATTGACAATTTTTAAAAACATTGCTATTAAGAACTACCTAAATAATTACAAGTAAAGTTACTATCTTACCTTCTGGATGTTAAGGATTATAAATAAAGCAACCATCTTAAATAAAACCTTTTAATTTGCAGAAGTTTTAAATTTACTTTTTGGGATGTACAGAAACATAGAGCATACTACATAATATTTACACATTTTTACAAAATGATTAATTTTTCCACCTAATACACTAGAATACTGGTATATACCATGACATGCTATTAAGCAGCATATTTATTCACATGAGCCATGCTATGAGCCAATAATTCACAGGAAACAAAGAAATATATCCTGGATAAACATAATTATCTCTTTTTCTACCACAGTTTAAAGCAAATGTTAATGCTTAAAGGAAGAAAAACAGGCATGCTGCTATCATTTAGAAGTGACATCCTTTTAGGAAGTGAGCTACTTTATATGTAATAAACAAAAATTCAAAATACATAGACTGAACTTAAAAATTAAATTGTCATAAATTTGGTTTAGCAGGTATTACAATATTTTAAGGAAAAGATAAAATGATCACTTATGACAAGCTATTAATCTACAGGGAATAAGAGGCTACATTGAGCTTCAAAGAGATTCTGATAAATTTTTCCTTGTTTTGCTACTGAATATTAATACTATATGTATTAAGAAGAGTATAAAAGCAAATATATGACTGAAAATACTAAAAAAAACCTCTAAAATATATCTTCAGGGAACAAACACTTATTATTCCCTCAAATGTCTATAAAATGCAATCTGATATTTCAAAAATGTCCTTTTTAAATAAGAGGAAAACATACACCAACTTTAAATTTCATTTAATAATATATGAATGTGCTAGACTTAAAATTTAAAATATCACCTAGCAGACTGTCTTCAATTCAATAAGCATTCATTAAACACCTATTATGTACCAGGAATCACGTAAGGTGCTAGGAATACAAAGGAAAATTGAAATAGTTCTTGACATCAAGGTGCTTATGCTATACTAGAATGAAACAATATGTTCAGAGATAAGTAAATAACAAAATACAAGGTAATTACTAAGCAGGGAACAGGTGAGGTGGAGCAGTAAGAACTGAGAGAACCAAAAGACCTTGTTTGGAAAGTAACACTTGCTCTAAGCCTTAAAAGAACTAGGACTTCACAAGATAAGGATGAGGAAGAAAATTTCAAGCAAAGGATACAGTTCTTCTTGAAGAATGCAATGTTTAATGGGGGAGACAATATGAAAATACTTAAGTAAAACAAAATACATACAACATAAAATTGTAGCTAATTTTTTTATGTTGAATAAATACAGAAATGATATTTATCAGATCTTCCTAACAAATTGGATATTTTTAAAACTTATTTTGAAAAATATATGGAAAAGGATTTTTGAAGAATGTAAAAACAGTACCTATCATTTACAAAGTTGGTCACATAGTTAGTAAGTGCCTTATGTTGGATTTGAACTCACATCTTCCTGATTCCAGATGCAGCATTCTATTCACTATGCTACATCAGAGCCAAAAAGCTGTGATTTAGCAGATATCTGAAGGAAGCCAGGGAAAGCAGGTAGTGGAGATGAGGAGGAAGAGAATTCCAGACATGGAGGACTAGCAGCAAAAATACGTGCAGTCTGGAGATGGAGTGCTGAATGCTGGGAACAGTAAAGGGCCAGTGTCACTGCTTGATAGAGTATATAGTAGAGGGGAGGAAGGAAAGGTTAAATGGGAGGATTTTTTGAGTATGGGAGAGACATAGGCATGTTTGTAGGTAGTAGGGAAGCAGCCAGAAAAAATTCATCATTAGGTGGTCAATCCTCTGGTGACAAACCTTTTCAAGCTCACTGTTACTGGAGCCCTAGAATCTACCTGAAGCTAACAATTCAAGTGGCATACTTCAGTGAAAGTCACCTCCACATCATGATGAGGGGTTTAGTAGAGAACAAAATAATGATACTGTATTCTTAAAAGTAAAAACACTGAAATTTACAGTTAAATATGAGTTGCTATCCTTCACAATAGTCACTTTGGAAAACTATACTGTCATTCTAATGATACAATTATCATTCAAAATATTTGTGGAACTGTTTCCTTAGAACTGTATTAAAAAATCAGTTTATGATCTAGATAAGGTAATCAACTTTAGGTACTACTTTGTAGTCACATATAATTTTCAATGCAAAATGGCACTGCCCAATACTGTTTAGCAGACTTGGCTTAAGATGATTCTGGATTTTTCAACAATCAAATCTACCCCCAACAAAAAGTCCTTAATGAGAACAGTCAGAAATGGTCAGTCTCTGAAAGCTGATCCCAAAAGAGGTACATTCTGACCAATGGCTGCTTTGTTGAAAATGTGAATAACTTCCTAAAATGATGGGACTGAAGGAGATAATACTCATTTTCACGTTTAATTTCTGATTCATTAATACTAATGACTAGTTCTGGATATGAGTAAAATCATGTGCAAAAATAAGTTAGAAAATTATTTTGGAAATTTCAAAACAAATTAATTTTAAAATCAATCAATGCCAGAAGTCAAAATCTGTTAATAGGAGAAACATCCTAAAAATGTGGTCTACTTCTATGGATAGACTTTTCATTTTGTTGTTGCTACTGTTCAGTCATATCCAACTTTTTGTGACCCTGTAGACCTTACTGTCCATGGGGTTTTCTTGGCAAAATTCCTGGAGTGGTTTGCCATTTCCTTCTCCAGTGGACTAAGGCAAAAAAAAGTTAAATGACTTGCCCAGGGTCACATAGCTACTAAGTTTCTGAAGCTGGATTTGAACTCAGGTCTTCCTGACTCCAGACTCAGCACTCTATCCACTGAGCCACTTACCTGACTCCAATTTTTGGTAAGTGCTAAAGATAGAAAAATCCAAAACTTGGGTCTTATAAATCTTTAATATCTTTGGTAATCATCTTGAGTTTTGTTGTATTCTCTAAGCCAGTAACCAACAGCTACAGAGCACAAAGGGATATCTGTATTCTGTTGAGAAGTGCAGTTTTCAAATTGTGTTCTATACCATCCCCAGAGTTTCACAAGGACAATACCTACTGTCAGCTCCCCATAAAAAGGTGGATATAGCAGACAATCTATCTGTTCTACCACAAAGACTTGTGTTGATGCTATGTCAAGAGTTGGACTTCCAAGGTATAAAATATAATACAAAGGCTTCTATAACCTAAAAAGCTTTGAAAAACTTTGTTGCAGATTTCTGGTTTTTTCTTTTACCTTGTAGTTCTTAAGGATATTAGATACTACCCCCCCTGAATAATGGCATGGTATAAAATAATTACCATGGGGCTCTGGTTACTGTTTTCTGCTATCAAGTCTTCAAACATCTTGGCTACTTCTTCTTTGAGAGGAATATTGTGTTTTTTTAAGGCAAAAACATGTTTTGATAACTGCTTTCTTAATAGGTCAGAGTCAGATAGTTCTTCAGAGCTATAAAACAGAAATAGAGAAAAATTATCAATTTGTCACACTGATTAATGATCACTTATAGAATGAAATCTAAAATGTTTTAAAGAGCCCCATAACTAAGTGCAAGCTTCTAAAATAATAATAATCAAAATATAACCTTAATCTTGGGCTTACAAGGGGACATGTGCCTTACTAGATTACCTTGCTTGCAATTAGAATAGGCTGCTTTGGAAATGGTCTCATAGTCTTTATAGCTACTAACTCCATCACCATATAATCTGAAAGAGATTAGTTTATTTTCTTACCAAATTTCTTTTAATAAGAACATTATATTTATTTTAAGAGCATAAACACAAAAATTTTAACTAGTATTAATAACACTATATTTGAAAAGCTAAAAATTACAGCAAGATCAAAACTAATAGAAACACCAGAAGATAGTGATGTAACTTCTATTTAATTAGGTGCCACCTTTAGCTGTACATGTTGGTCATTATATACTCTGACTCTAGTATCCTCTCACATACTTGAGTAGATACTTTTAAAAATTCATTTTGACTTCTCAACTCAGTGTCAAAAACCATCCTGGAAAGGTGTTCATAGCTTTGATCCTTCTGACTGGTTTTCCATTGCAAATTCTTGCATACAGCATTTCACAACTGTAAGCATGTTCCCTTTGGAATAATGGTCTCCAAAGTGGAGGTTAAGGGATCCTTTTCCTCCATGGACTAATCCCTAGGGACATGTGATCAAACAATTGGAGGGTGGGAAAATGGGTAGCATCTCATCCTTACTCTAACAGTCAAACCTGAGCTTGTCTCAAATACAACCACACCCTTACATCTCCACATTCCCCTTTCTTCTGCTGTACAAGCTCCTGACCCCCTCCCTTCTGAAATGGAGCTTGCTCCTCAGGCCTACCAGGCACCCCAGCATTTATGTGTATAGGTAGCATTGGTAAAATTCAACTCCCTTCCTCCTTTATCCCATAACACTGGAGCTATGGTGGGTGCCCATGGAAGGAGGGGACCTGGAGTTGTTGTAGCTTGCAGGCCACATATTGTCCTCTCTCCCGCAACTTAGGCCCAGCTTCCCTCACCCTTAACAAGCTCCCCCTGATGCTTTATACACCTAGTTTTTTAACTACAAAAGGATAAACATGGGCTCAGGGAAGGGTGTCCAAATATCTTCTTGAGATCTAACAGCCTGTATGTCACTTCCTTTAGTTTTTGACTCAATGACTAAGGAAGAAGAATGTATTTTATATTGTTTTTATTTTTACCTTATGTTTTAACTAATTAGAATTCTAATTTGACATTATGGTTTATAAATGCTTGTTGTATTTTATAAAAAGGGAAGACAGCCTGAATCTGCTAGACTAAGACGACAACAGATGGATGATGTCTGTATCACAAGTATTAATACACTGAAATTCCTTTCAAAACCACTACTCCTTCAAATTTTTCAATTAATGTCCAAGGCCCCTCTACCCTTTTCGTTATCTAGATTCTCATTATCTTGGCATCACTCTTGACTTCTCACTTTCTCTCAACCCACATACAAAAATCAGTTGCCATGTCTTAGTTCTATCTCCATAACTTCCCTCCTATCACGTTGGCAGCTAGGTGGCCTGGAGTCAAGAAGATCTGAGTTCAAATCTGGCCTCAGACACTTACTATCAGTGTGACCTTGGGTAAATCACTTGACCTCTGTTAGTTTCAGTTGTCCCATCCACAAAATGGGGATAATAATAGCATCTACCTCCTAGGGTTGCTGTGCTGATTAAATGAGATAATAATTGTAAAGCACTTAGCATAGTGCTTCACACATTGTAAGCACTATCTAAATGTTAGCTATGATTATTAGCTTTTGTTATGATTTCTTTCTCCCTGTTTGCATAGTAACCACCCAAGTTCAGGTCCTCATCATTCTCAACTGGATTATTACAATAGCCTCTTACAAATATCTCTCTTCCTTGCATCATTCTGAGTCCCTAACTCAGGTCTCTCTTTCCCATCCTCTATAGCAAATCAATTCAGGAAGAGGAGAAGATTTGCCTTGTTAAAGAAAAGGGATAGTTGAAATTAGATAACATAAATTTGTGGTTGGCCTGGCCAATGACCTGAAAAGAAAAATGGAGGTGGATGGTGGGAGTATTCCAGGACAGAGGTTTGGCAAGATGTGATAGGCAACAGGAAAAAGGGGCAAGGGAATTGAGGGTAAAGGATGCTGTGCAATTGAGTGGATTCACCAAAGGACTGAGACAGATAGGGAAGAGAGTGTAGTCATTGCAGGGTTAATAGCCTACAAAGAGCTGAGGGATAGAAGGAATAGTAATTAGGATGAAGAACAGGATGAGGGGTGGTAAGTCATAGGAAAAGATGAAATAAAGTAATAAACAAAGATTAGATAAAGTAATTTAGGAGTTCACAAATTTGGAACTGGAAAACTACTGGATAAAGGCAAGATCAAAGATGTGTGTAGCTGAGGTCAAGTGGAAGAGAAAATGATTGAGGGGTTTTATAATATTTGAGGGAGTATCAAAATGTACAGACAAATCTCCTATTGTAATAGAGGAGATGGGGAGGAGAGAAAGATTGTGAGTCATGCATTGAACTCAATGAGAAAGGAAAATGTCCTGGGAGGTTATAGTTACAAGCTATCAAGATTTAGATAGGATGATAAATTTGAGTAGTGTGAACTTCAAAAGAGGTTACATAAGGTGGTTATGAGAGGGTATGAAAGTGGTACTAGGAAACAAGGAGTAATCCAACTCCTCAATCATGATAAATGAGTTGGACAGTATTAGAGAAAGAGATGCCAGTAATGGAAAAGGAGGCAGGGGAACACGTTGTCAAAAGGGTATTATTTCTCTTTGAAGAACACAAGATGGAAGGAATGAAAAAAAAAGGTTTAAGATGAAAGAAGTTTTGTTAACTGCTGAGCAAACATTGCCAGGGGTTTGGTATGATTAGGATAGGTTGAATATAAGGAGATGGGGGTAAGCTAATAATTTAAACCAAATTAAACAGAAATAATAAGTTATTTAACACAAATATATAAAATGGTAATTTTTAAAAAGTTCTAGGTATTCTATTTTGTGATGAGGAGGGCAGGTATTAGCAAAACATCTTATTTTTGAATGCTACAAAAAGAACTGAAATAGCTTTTCTCTTTTAAGATTGAGTATTTCAATTGTGTGAAGTACTGCAGATTATAAATTACCAATAGTTAACACTCAAAATGTACAATTCTGTAGTAATGTACCAAAATTAATGAGTATTTTAATTTCTAAATCACTTTTTCATGAGTTCAATTAAAGTAAAGCAATTGATTATGGCCATCTCTCTTGGTGAACTAATAAAAATTAATTTCTAGACCCACAAAAGTGAAGATCAGACCTCGGAGAATAGTGACAGCATTAAGGCACAGTTATTGTCATAAGGCCTGGCCTAAACAAGACTTCTTTACTTATAATTGCTCTGCTCACTCACCAAAGAAAAAACTAAGAAAAATGATGCTAAGTTACTTGTACAAGGTCATATACTAAATGAAAAATAACTGGAAACACAAAACTAGACTTTTATTTCTGATAGCCAGTCCTAATTCTTGGAGAAACCCATCAAACTTTCTTACCCAAGGTCATTAGGCAAAAACTAAATGAATTAGGAGCCAAGATGGTGGAGTAGAAAGATACACATATGCTAGCTCGGAACCCACAGCCCATCAAATACCTGTAAAGAAGAACTCCTAACAAATTCTGGAGCAGCAGAAGCCACAGAACAACGGAGTGGAGGAGATTTCTGTTCCAGAGAGATCTGAAAAACCAACACCAAAGGTCCTTCTTGCACCGGACCTGGAGCAGAGCCTAGCCCTGCTTTGGCCACTCGGCACCCAGGAGAGCAGATCCCAGCAGGCTTCAGGGACAGAATCTCCAGCCATAGCACAGGTCCCTCCACCCACAGGTGCTAAAGGTCAGTGAGAGAGTCTTTTTGGCTGGCCGAGACGGGAGTGGGGTGTCCCCATAACTCAGGCCCCCTCAGGAGGCAGCAGTGGAGGCAGCAGGGGACAAGGCCTCCCAAAGCAGGCAGGAGCTCAGATCCATTGCTGAAGGTCTCTGCATAAACCCCCTGAGGGAACTGAGCCCTGTGTGGTAGCCCTGTCCCGACCTGAGCACTTGAACTGTATCTCACACTGAATAGCAGCCCTGCCCCTGCTGAAAGCCCTGAGGCTAGGAAGCAGCATTTGAATCTCAGACCCCAAGTACTAGCTGGGAGGATCTGGAGGCATGGTGGGTGTGGAGAGGAAATTCAGAAGTCAAGTAACTGGCTGAGAAAATGCCCAGAAAAGGGAAAAAAAATAAGACCATAGAAGGTTACTTTCTTGGTGAACAGGTGTCTCCTCCCATCCTTTCAGAGGAGGAAGAACAATGCTTACCATCAGGGAAAGACATAGAATTCAAGGCTTCTGTATCCCAAACATCCAAAATAAATATTCCATGGGCTCAGGCCATGGAAGAGCTCAAAAAGGATTTTGAAAATCAAGTTAGAGAGGTGGAGGAAAAACTGGGAAGAGAAATGAGAGAGATGCAAGAAAAGCATGAAAAGCAGGTAAAGGAGACCTTGCTAAAGGAGACCCAAAAAAATGCTGAAGAAAATAACACCTTGAAAAATAGGCTAACTCCATTGGCAAAAGAGGTTCAAAAAGCCAATGAGGAGAAGAATGCTTTAAAAAGAAGAATTAGCCAAATGGAAAAGGAGGTTCAAAAGCTCACTGAAGGAAATAATACTTTAAAAATTAGAATGGAACAGATGGAGGCTAATGACTTTATGAGAAATCAAGAAATGACAAAACAAAACCAAAAGAATGAAAAAATGGAAGATAATATGAAATATCTTGTTGGAAAAACAACTGACCTGGAAAATAGATCCAGGAGAGACAATTTAAAAATTATGGGACTACCTGAAAGCCATGATCAAAAAAAGAGCCTAGACATCATCTTTCATGAAATTGTCAAGGAAGACTGCCCTGAGATTCTAGAACCAGAGGGCAAAATAAGTATTCAAGGAATCCACCGATCATCACCTGAAAGAGATCCAAAAAGAGAAACTCCTAGGAACATTGTGGCCAAATTCCAGAGCTCCCTGGTCAAGGAGATATTGCAAGCAGCTAGAAAGAAACAATTCAAGTATTGTGGAAATACAATCAGGATAACACAAGATTTAGCAGCTTCTACATTAAGGGATAGAAGGGTGTGGAATATGATATTCCAGAAGTCAAAGGAACTAGGACTAAAACCAAGAATCACCTACCCAGCAAAACTGAGTATAATACTTCAGGGGAAAAAAATAGGCTTTCAATGAAATTGAGGACTTTCAAGCATTCTTGATGGAAAGACCAGAGCTGAAAAAAAATTTGACTTTCAAACACAAGAATGAAGAGAAGCATGAAAAGGTAAACAGCAAAGAGAAGTCATAAGGGACTTTACTAAAGATGAACTGTTTACATTCCTACATGGAAAGACAATATTTGTAACTCTTGAAACTTTTCAGTATCTGGGTAGTTGGTGGGATTACACACATACACACACACACGAAGCACAGAGTGAATGGAATAGAATGGGATCATATCTTAAAAAAATGAAATTAAGGGGTGAGAGAAATATATTGGGAGGAGAAAGGGAAAAATGGAATGGGGCAAATTATCTCTCATAAAAGAGGCAGGTAAAAGACTTTTTAGTGGAGGGAAAAAGAGGGGAGGTGAGAGAAAAACATGAAATTTACTCTCATCACATTTGACTAAAGGAAGGAATAAAATGCACACTCATTTTGGTATGAAAACCTATCTTGCAATACAGGAAAGTGGGGGAGAAGGGGATAATCAGGGTGGGGGCAATGATGGAAGCCAGGGCAGTGGGAGGAGGGAGCAATTAGAAGTCAACACTCTTGGGGAGGGACAGGATCAAAAGAGAGAATAGAAGCAAGGGGGGGCAGGACAGGATGGAGGGAAATATAATTAGTCTTACACAACACAACTATTATGGAAGTCATTTGCAAAACTACACAGATATGGCCTATATTGAATTGCTTGCCTTCCCAAAGGGAATGGGTGGGGAGGGAGGGATGAAGAGGAGTTGGAACTCAAAGTTTTAGGAACAACTGTTGAGTACTGTTCTTGCTACTAGGAAATAAGAAATACAGGTAATGGGGTACAGAAAGTTATCTGGCCTACAGGACAAAAGAGAAGATGAGGACAAGGGAAGGGAGAGATGATAGAAGAAAGGGCAGATTGGTGATAGGGGCAACTAGAATGCTCGGTGTTTATGGGTGGGGGGAGGGGATAAATGGGGAGAAAATGTGGAACCCAAAATTTTGTGAAAATGAATGTTAAAAGTTAAATAAATTTAAAAAAAATAAATGAATTAAAGAAAAATAATTTTTAAAGTAATAATTTTAGTACTGATTTGGGATTGTAGTTGTCTATCTTTTACTTGATTGTACTTCTCTTGGCATCTGTGCTCTACAGCATTATAAAAAGAAACAAAAATTCTAAGTAAATAAAATGAGAATTTGGAGAATTTTGATGACTGATATTTCCTTTGTATTGGAAAATTATATAAAATAAATGAATGTCATAGAAAAGAAGCAAAGGCTACAATCAAGTAAGTTATATATCTCTTTGGTTTTGTCACATAACAGAAGGAAAACATGCTTGAAGTGGTCCACAATTAATTCTATATAAGTGAGTTTTTACCAAAGAGATTATAGTTATATAATTTCTTTCAATTTTTTGGCAATAGCCTGATATTCTGATCGAAGTTGTAAATGAAAATGAAATTTGCAATAGTGAGAATTTTATAAGAAAATAAAGTAAGAAAGTTGGCACAATTTTTTGACATGGGCTTTGAGAGCAAAACTGAATGATTGTGCTTAAAAGTAGCCATTTACAGGGACAATTAGTTGCACCTGCAAAAAATAAAATAAAAGGGAATCTTTTTAAGTTTTTTATCTCAGGGAAAACTGCTAATTGTGATTATACTTATTTAGGCTTTATCAAGACATATACTTAAAAAATTTTTAAACTAGGTACAGTAAGTTAATGAGCAAAATGCTTATTATATACTCAAGGCAACGTCCATTACATTTTAATGAATCGTATATACCTAAAAGTTAAGCAATAATACCTATCATTCAACATTATAGTTTTTGCCTAAAAATCTATGACTACTTCACACTTAATGGAAGAAATAAAGGGACGGTCCCTTTTATGAAGCATTATGTTGAAATGAGTTAAAAGAAGTGATACAAAAAAAATCAAAGAAGATTAAAAGTACATAGAGGAAAAAATAAATTCAGAAGGATGCACAATAAGCAGGGCAATTTGGTTTACTACCTTACTAAATTTAATTTTTGCTTTCTTAAAACAAACTACATTACAGAAGTTCACGCTTTCATATACAATGTTCTTTTTCATTATTCTTGTATGGTATCATTTGTGTTTGCTGGTGATTCAGTTCATACTAAAAACAACAGTAAAAAAGAAAATAATAATTCCAGTTATCTTAAAAGAAAATATGGCATAGTGTATGAGTGGTGACCCTAGAGTGGGAAGACCTTGTTCAAATCCTACTCCTTTCACTTATAAGTTGTGAGTGAGCCTGAATAAATCACTTAACTTTTATGTGCCCCGCTTTCCCAGTAATAGCACTTATCAATGATCATTAAGTAAATGATCTGTAGAGTTCCCACACTGGGAGTTCCCCACACTAAGAAATTACAGTTTCTTTTTACTACATAGAATCACAGAATGTTTATTTTCTAAGGATCTCAGTTCACTTAGAAATAATTCATTATTAAATGAGCCTTCTGGGAAGATAGTGGAGTAGGTCAGAAATTTCCAGGCTCTCCAGATTTCTGCCACACACAGAAAATCACCATGAAATGAACATAAGCAGCACTCAAGCCTTCTTTTGGGGAGGGGGAAGAGGATCAAGAGGGGAAAAAAGAACAAAGTAAAAAATGCACAGCAGAGAATAAAAGACAACTTACAAAGAAGCAAAGAAAAGATGGACAGCTCTGAACACAATGCATAGTATTTATTATATAGGCTTTTGGAAATGGAAATTTATTGTTGCATATTTTGAATCCTTTTTTATGCTCTGCTTTGCAAATAGCAACTTTTTTTCCTTTTCTTATTTGGTCTTTGTTTCAATATTTAAGTTTACAATGTGTTTCTTTTTCTTTTCTTATTGTGTATTTAAGTTTTTGTATTGAAGTTTAAAGTAAAGTATTTTTTTCTAAAAGAAACAAGTAACCCAGTTTATAGATGAGGTAACTAAAGTAGAGATGTTTTATGACGTTCAAAGTCCTTCACAACCTGACTCCTTTTTCTTTTCCAGTCCTCTCCTCCACTCGCTGGCCTAAGCTGGCCTAATTGCTGTTCCTCATTGCTGTTCCTCACACGACACTCTCTCTTAATGCTTCCTTTGCAATGGCCCCTTCCCATTTCTGTAATGCTCTACTTCCAATATGCCCTGTACAATCTTGAATGAATAGTTATTTTCATTTTCTCCATTACAATGCAAGCTACTTGAGGGCAAGTAATAAATGTTTATTTACTGACTCACTCTTGACCTCCACCTTTTAGCCTTCCTGGCTTCCTTCCAGATATAGCTCAAATACCATCTTCTCCAGGAAGCCTCTCCTTGTCGCTTTCTTATCTCCCCCCTAGAGCTTTCCTTCACTGATTACATCCCATTTTGAATGTATATATTTGTAATGAAGGTACTAGCATGTTGTCACCCCAACAGAATGTCAGTTCCTTGAGGGAAGGGACCATGCTTTTATCTTTCTTTGTATCTCTAGTGCTTAGCTAAATGCTGGAATTATAAAAGGCACTTAATAAATGCTTGATGATTGACTGACATGACTTATAAGGAGTTGGTAATAGAGCCAGAAAGTGTCAGCCCAACATGAAGATGCTATAGGTGATGATCTGCTTCATTTACTGATGGACAGAGAAAGGTCTACCTGTCTCAAATATCTCCCTCATCACAGTATTGACCTTCTATGTAGTTTAAAATGTCCACTGAATCATGTATAGATTAGACAACAAAGGCTGGGTTTTATTTCCAAATGAATGTCTCGTTGTTTAGGCATTTTAGTTGTGTCTGACTCTTTTGTGACAGCATTTGAGGTTTTCCTAGCAAAGATATTGTAGTAGTTTGCCATTCCTTCTCCAGCTCATTTTATAGATGAGGAAAGTGAGTGAACAGGGTCAAGTTACTTACCCTGGGTCATATAGAGAGTAAGCATCTGAGGCCAGATTTTAATTCATTCTGATTCCAGGCACAGCACTCAATCCACTGTGCCATCTAGCTGCCCCAAATTAGTGTCTCAGGATGAGTCTATCAGATTAGTTAATTAATTAACACACTGGGCCAGGAAGATGACACTAAAAGAAAAAAGTAAAAGATTACAGAAAAGATAAAACTGAATTGGGGTAGGGGTACCACTTCAGAGGCAATAGGAAGTTGTGGAAAGAAAAGATCTGGGGAAATAGTAACCCTGGGAACTTGTGGAGGAGATGTAGAAGGAAAATTATTTCACAAATTTGTTTTGGGCGGAAAGACTAAAATCCAATTAGAGTTCAATTATTTAAATACTAGAGCCTATTAAAACATACATAGCTAAGTGATTATTTAACAAATGGCCAAAATGTATTAACCTGTAGTAATTAAGTGTAAGTCAATAAAGTACTGTTATTAACAATCACCCTTGGTATTTCTAACTGGCTTTATAAAACTGTTTTGGAAGAGACAGCTACTGAAGGCTACAGATATTAATTTACAGATCTTTGCTAGTAATAAAGAAAGATCGTTTCTTATGAAAGGTTGAGCTGGATGCAGAACTGTAGATCAACAAGTCAGATGCTCTATTATGAATGTTATGAAACTATAACAAGTTTAAGTCCATTATACATAGATACATCATATTCTAGCACCCACAATCTCAATTTGGCAGAGAATAATGCAATGAATCATATTATATAACAAATCTGTTTGCAAACAGAATTATAAATGAATATGTGCTTTTTATGTCATACCAAAACTGTAGTTTATGACTAACAGTATATCAATTTTATAAAACAGCTTGGAGAAAGTAGCAAGCGGGTTGGTTAGACTTGAAACACATATAATTATCTCACAAAACACATACATGGATGAGAAAAATTTCCCTTGCCAGGTTCTTTCCATCACCTTATAAAACATTCTATATTTTAGGACTGTCATTTTTATTTTACATGATAAAAAAAGTGAAAGGGAGACCATTTTATCTCACTGCTTTTGACATCCTCAGTTCAGTAGTTACTACTCCTGATGAAGAAGTTAATTTGGTATATTTTCAGCATTTCCTACATTTTGCATACTAGTAATCTAGATTTAGCCTACAATAAAAAAATACCTGGGCCTTCATCTAATTTTAAGTTCTTGTTGTGGGACCAATTAATCAACAAACATTTTTGCAAGGCACTATGCTAAATGCTAGAGGAACAAAGAAAGCAAAAAACAAAAATTTCTTTTCCAGGAACTTACATTCTAATACCTATCTTAAATTAAGATCCTTTTAGAAGTGTCTTAACCAAATTCCCCTGAACAAGGTCCAAGATAGACCTACTTTATACTAAATTCCACTTAAATAAAATAGTGTTACCAGTTGCTAATGGGCTAGAGAAAGGACTAAAGGTGAAAGAACCCAATTGAGAGTTGTGTAATAAGAAAAAAATCACTTTATTATTTGCAAGTTATTTAAATAAGTTTTGTGAATAGCCACTCATCTTAACTTTTGGTAGGCTAAGAAGGAATGCGAATTTACACTCATTGAGGAATTCTTAGAGGTCACCTAGTACAACTTGTATATAAGAAAACTGAGGCCCAGAAGAATGAAGTGATTTGGCCCAGTTCACATAACTATTAAGTGAAAGTTTTTCTAACTACACCTGTAATACTCTGTTCACTCTGTTAAGATGCCTCTCCATTTATTTTACCAAATTAATTATAGGCTTATGCAAATAAAGCGACCAAAAGGTCCATACACCTCGACCCAGAGATTCCATTGCTGGAATCAGACAGACACCGAGAAGAAAAAAGAGTCCCCCCATATATTATTCCAAAATATTTACAGTAGCACTTTTTGTGACAGCAAAAATTGGAAATGAAGTAGAAGACTATCAAATGGGGAATGACTAATCACTGTGCTGTAAAAAAAGATGAATGAATGTGATGAAAACAGAAGTATGGAAAAGTCTACGTGAATTGATTCAGGATAAAGTAAGTAGAGTCGAGAAAACAATATGCACAATGACTACAACTTAAATGAAAAGAACACAAAAGTAAAAAAAAATTAATGTGAAATTATAAAGAACAGGCATGGCTTAGAAAGAAGAGATATGAAAAGATACTCCTCTATCTCTCTGATTTTTTCCTCTATTCTTTCTTGTCTTTAAAAATTGTTATTTTTTATATGAGATGGCTCTCTGGGAGGGGAGGAAAGTCAATTCTTGGGGACGCTATGATTGTGCAAAAAATAAAAGACATAAGAACTTATTTAAAAAACTAAATTCCAGGTTTAAACAAAATTAGAGCCAGTACAATTTTTAGTTATCAAAAGCTATTTTTCAATGTACAAAATAACTGTCAACTCATATGTCCACAACACACAGAAGTTTCTGGGGAAAAGAAACCCAAGATGCTTAAAAGATGTGCTTCAGTCCTGGTCCAACAACATGTTCTCAGGGCTCTAGAGAAAGAGTCTTATTTTACAGCAGTAAGTTATTTAGATATATAAAACTTGACATAGGTCTGGAAGGTTAGAAACGAGCCTAGGGTCTAGAAATGTTAAAGGCTAAGATAATCCCAGGACTTTGGGGTTGTTAATTGATTGTACAATGGGTTATATGAAGTACCCTGCCCAGGGGTGGACATAATGTTTTAAAAATAAAAACAAACACTTTTATATACAACTTTGCTAACATGCATAAATTCAGATTTTAAAATAATAGTAATAGTAGGTAATATCTACATAGCAGTTCATATCAACAAAAACAGATTATATCCACTTATCCTTCAAGAAATAAGTCATTTAAATCTAACTGAAATTAGGAAATATACATTAAATATGATACTCTGAGTCTACATAAGCCAACCAAAACTATGGGAAAATGAAAAATCAAATAATGGAGAATATAATCAATCACAAAGACATATACAACATAGTGAACAAAAATCTAAGCCCTTGGCTCAGATCACTTAAAACATGGTATAATTGCTTAGGATTTAGATAACTCTTATGCAACACTTTTCATTTTGAGTCACTCTGTATTGCATCCTGACAAATGGAATAAGAATGGCAACCACACAATAGCATTAATTTCATTGCTATAATACCTGACTGGCTTTTCATCCACACTACTACCTCTGTCAATAAGAGCTTCCTCAGGTAAGAGGCATTTAGCAGATGTGTGCTGTAACAATCTCTGAAGCTGGTGAAGGACAACTGCTCCACATGCTTCAAGGTCTTCTTCTTTCAAAATGTCAGTTTGATTACAAAGGCTATAAAATAAAACAGGTGCTGCATGAAATGTTTATTTAAGCACAGACCAACAGCTTATAGAATCTATGATAGTTCTTCATGGTTTATTGAAATATATCTGTAATATAATCTAGACATAAAAATGCAGTAACTACAATGTCTCTTGACAAAGATGTAAAACAGAGCAATGTTGGAAATTTGCTTTAAAAAACATGGTAATCAAACCCACTTTTAACTCCTTGATACTTAAAACTATTCCTTATCTGGGTGATCTCATTCTGTGTACATACAATAATGAATTACATGAAAGTTTTGGTATAAAAAGTAGCAGGGTGGTACAGTAAAGAAGGGTACTGGACACAGAGAAGCCTTGTTTTTGGAATCCTGCTGATTCTGTATATTACCTGTGTGACCTTGGGCAGCTCACTTAACCTCTATGGGCCATGGTTTCCTCACATATAAAATTAGGATACTGGACTAGACAGTCTCTAAAGTCTGTTCTAGCTCTAAATCTATGAACTAAAGAAAAGGCAAGAGATTTTTTTTTATCATCAAAGCATTATATCTATAACTCATAAGGAATTTAAAAACTTGTCATTGCTATTGCTAATGGATTTAGGGAATAAAAATGATTAGATGAGGCATATGTATTTTCCAAATGGAAAAAAATGATCACTTCTATTTATTCAACAAATATTTATTGACATTGGCATTTAATTTCTTCCTCTTCATTTCTTAATTTAGTTCTCACCTACTTTTCTAATTTTATTTCATATTACTTAAGGTACAGTTTATTTCAGACAAATTGGTCTTCTAGCTGTTTCCCATATACAATATGTTTCTTGCCTCCATGTCTTTGCACAAGTGTTCTCCCATATCTGGAACGCATTCCCTCCTCACCTGTGACTTTTGGAATCACTACCTTTCTTTAAGATATTGGTCATATCTCCTACATAAAAGCCTCTCCTGATCTC
The DNA here is from genome assembly GCF_028372415.1 of Notamacropus eugenii. Classification (NCBI taxonomy): domain Eukaryota; kingdom Metazoa; phylum Chordata; class Mammalia; order Diprotodontia; family Macropodidae; genus Notamacropus; species Notamacropus eugenii. The sequence continues at coordinate 596,876,200 of NC_092872.1, read as the reverse complement.
TCCAATTATTAACCATGTCTCTTGAAATGATTTTGTCTTATTTTGTACATACTTTACATTTATATATACGTATAGAAGAATTCTCTCTACTTCCTTTCGTTAGATTATAAACTCCCTGAGAGTGGAGTCTTTTGCTTTTGCCTCTGTATTGCAAGTTCTTAATATTATCTCATGTATACTCCAAGTGCTTAATAAGTGTTTGTGAATAAATGACTGCTTTGTCTATGCAAAGCACCATACAAGGGTATGAGGGATACAAAGAAAAATAAGACATGACTTATGACCTCAAGAAGCTTACAATATACTAAAATTCCATTATAATAATGCTTTCTTTAATTGGAAGGGATGGAAAATGAAAAGTGAAATTTATTGGTCTTCATATTTAAGATGGAATTTTGTGTATATATATATATTATATATTTCATATTCTGATTTGTATACAATTTCTCCAGTGTTTGTAACTTTCCTGCATATAGCAATCCACAATGATCATTAATTTCTCAGAATTCCTAAAGCATTTTCATATACTATGTGACATAATCTAGTAATTAACTGCATACTACCATGTAAGCTTTCTCTAATTACATCATACTACATTTCACCTCTTCACCTAGACTATAAGCTACTTAAAAGCAAGAACTAGTGCTCCCACAGTACCTGACAGTTGCTAAATGTATAATAGAAACATAGAGAGAGGGACAGGAATTAGGCCTGTGAGTTTATTCATACATGGAGCTTCTGCAATTTGCAGCCTCAGAAAGTTGTTTAGAACACTGAGATATTACTTGCCCAGGGTAACAAAACCAGTATCTAAAGTCAGTTTGCTAGCTCTCAGTCCACTATACAACACTGCAAACGTTAAATATGTATTCAATGACTACACAGGATTCAGGCCTAGATTATAAAATAATATAATTCAGATACATTTATACAATGATGCTACAAATGGTTCTTGTTAATACTGTGCCTAAACTGTCAGAGAGAAAAATCTAGAAATCTCTCTTGTGTAAAAGGTGATTAACTTTGTGCTAAGAATTTGTGACAATTCTTTTCATTATGCTAGATTTCAATCTTGCACAATAATACTATTTAGCCATGCAAATGCAATTTAACCATTTTAATAAGCACTAAGTGCCTACTATGTACAAGGCATCTGACTAGCTGTTGGGGATATAAAGATGAAAAATAACACAATTCCTGCTCTAAAGGATCACAGAATTTGGAGTAGATCTCTAGAGTTTTGCAATGAGTATCGAGTCCAACTTCCACATTTCACAAATGAGGAAAATGGTGTCTAAGGTCCCTCAAGTAGTATAAAGCAGAGCTGGGACATGTACAGAGTTACTGAATGCAAAATCTAGAGACTTTTCCATGAGGAAAGCTACAACATGAACACAAATAAGTTATAATATGAAATAGAGGCTGCTGGGAATAAAGGAGAGGTCTAGATAAGTGTAATAGGAGAGATGCCTTTCACCTCATGTAATAAGGGAAGATGTCCTGGAGGAGATGGCACCAGAACTAGGATTCCAACAAGCAAAGATGAAGAAGGAATCTATTCCAGTCATCAGAGATTGATTATACAAATTACAGAGACAAGAGAAATCAGAACAAGTTTGGGAAAATATCTAGTGCAGGTTGGATGGAATGCAGAATGTGGTAGAATGTGAAGTAGGGCTAGAAAGGAAAGTTGGAGATATTATGAAAGGTCATAAATGTCAAACAAATAGGATTTGTTCACAGAGGCAATGAAGAACCATTGAAGTTTTTTGAGTAGGAGATTGACAAGGAAGATTATTTCATAAAAAAGATATTTTGGCAGCTTTATGAAGGATAGTTGGAAAAGAGGACAAACTAGAGGTAGAAAGATTATACAAGATATTATTAAAATAGTCCAGGTGATATGTAATGAGGTCTTGAACAAAGTGGATGGCAACATGACAGGAAACAAGGGGACATACATAAGAGATATTGCCAAGGTAAAATCAAAAGGACTTGGTAACTGATTATACGGAAGTGGATGAGAAAGAAGGGAGAGCCAAACATGATTCCGAAGTTTAAACATGTGCTTAAGTTTACACGTGTTGTATGTGTATTGACATATATGTATACATATACACATCTATTTATGATATCATCAATCCAACCTCCTCATTAACAGGTGAGAAAACTCAGATCTACAGAGCTTATGGAAATTTCCCAAGTTCACAAAACATAAGAGGTAGAGTTCAGATCTGAACCTAGGTTCTTCGGCTAGTGAATGATACCACCCTGCCTCTTAAGAAGAGACATTATTCATCACAAGTTCCCCATTTCTCTCCTATTCCACAAAATACACAACTGTCTCTTTTGTTCCAGTCTCTAACAAAAAAGTGGTCTTTGTTATCAATTTTAACCCATATACTTGTGCCCTGAATCCCATCCCCCTCTACCTCCTCTTTAGTCTCTCATCCATTAGTCTCTCATACTCAATATATTCAGAGTGGGACTCTTTACCTTCTCTACATTTTATTTTCCTTCAAACTTCCCTATTTCTGCTTAGGTCACTCAAATCCAGCCCCTTCTCTTTATATGGCTACTACCTCAGAGTAAGGAAGCCCTGAGTTTAAAACCTGCCTCTGCTATATGCTGGCTATGTGACTCTGAATATGTCACTTAACCTCTGAAAGTATCTCTCTAGGAAACTCTCTAAGACTGTAATTTGCAGAGAAGATGAAAGCCTACACTGGTTGAAAGAGTTTCCTCATCTGGAAGTTCTATATACCAATGAAATCATAGGTCAAGTAACCTTATTCCTATCCATTTCTACTAAAAATTAAGTGGCACAAACCTTATTAGCAAGTTAAATCTTTCTTGATCTATGATCGCTTTTTGATAGAGTTCCACAGACTGTAGGCTTTCTTGGGCTAACTTGCTTTCTATGAACTGTAACAGGTAGGAGAATCCTTTGAATGTCAAATAATTTCTGCAGAAAAATAATAAAAATTTTAAAGTAATAGTATTTAATTTTATCTAACCAAGATTAAGCATATTATTAAACAACTTCTATCTTCAGGAAAAATTTAAGATTCATCTTTCAATTTTCATTTAATGGAATTTCATTTCATTCAAAATTCATTTGAATTTCAAACAAATACATAAGCATTCACTTGTTTAAACTCCAATTTAGGGTCAAACAGAGCAGATTCTTATGACAGCATAAAGTACAAAGAGAATGAGGTTATACAAATAGCATTTTTTTAAAGGGGAAAAGAATTATGATGTAGATATTTGTTCCTATATTTAGCAACACTGAGAATTACTTCCGATAAAAACAATACTGTATCAGTTCAATGTGGAAACAATTCTTCCCTTTATTCTAACTATATAACAATCTCACACTTCCACAAGTATTATATCTTTTGGATACTTTGAATTATGTTTCAGTGGTAACAAGGATTAGAATAATGTTGGTTTTAGATTTTGTTTTCTTTAGGGAATAGCCCAATAAAATGAAGTAATATTTAACAACTACAAATAAGTGCAAGGTTAAAATACATTTTTTATGTTATTAGAAAAAGAATTGTTTCTTCAAAATCTTTTGATTAATTAGATTAAAAAGGATGATAAATAACTATAGCTATTCATATTCAAGACTGAGAAGGATAAAACTTATTTGGGAAGAAATAATCGAGAAAAGAAAAGAAAGTAAAGGCAGCATAAATCTGTATATATGCAGGCCTCAATTAAGCAGCAACAAACAACCTTCAACTCAAATGTCACCTTCCCCTCCTCTTCAACGAAGCCTTTCCTTTTCCCCTACCAGGAGTGATTTCTCAGAGAAATACTATACTTTATCAATACTATACTCTATCTGTACTTATTATAATCAACCCCACTGGATACAGACAGATAAATGCACACACAAGCACATGTATACACACATACATACATATTTATACATACATATATCTGTATGCACACTGATAATGTTTAATATAAAATTTTGGAATAATCTCTTTGTTCTCTCTGAAGTAAACTCAGAGAGTTTCTTCCTATGTCAGAAAAGCCAGCCAAAGCTGACTCTGCATTCCTTGGAGACCTTTAACCTATGACATATCTTGAATAATGGGTCTTTCCTTTGTATCTTATTATCTATAGACACATACTATGTTATGGCATATTAATGGTAAGGAAAAAATAGGCATCCTGGGTTTCTATTGAACATTGTTTGCCCCTTCCTGTGTCAGTTATCTGTTTAGGGCAGGAAGCCTGCCACTCACTAGTGGTGGGATTTCCTTCCTTGTCACCGAGACATATGTTTACCCAGCTTGGAATCCCAACATTTGATTGACATTGCTTTATTAATTGTCTTGTCTTAATGAATTTATGATTTGCTTAGTTAAGAGAGTTTCCTCCTCATGGCAAAATGTATATAAGCCAGAAGATTTCTGCACTGGGGAGCCAGAACATTTCTGGCTCCATAATGCATTATGTAACTGTTTTCTTTATGGGGAATTGATCAATTAATTAATTAAATCATAAAATGTATGCATTTAGCCATGTTGCCTTTCTTCAACAAGTTTTCAGGTCAACAACACATATCTGCACACATCTTCTCTCATACTTGACTGTATGGTCTTTGAGGGCAGGGATCATGTCTTATTTATAGTGAGCAGGTGTGTGTTAGAGTCTACTTGACGAAGTTAATCATTAATTTTTCAGTGTAAGCATTTACATCTTGAAAATTGGCAAGTGCTACAAACCAGGGCTTGATTTATTGTTTTGTTGACTGCTCAGACTTAAGAAAATGCTAATAGGAGATGAAATCTAAAAGTGTGCTATGTATACTTTTTGGGCGGGCGGGGGTGAGGGGGGTGCAGAGTTGGTTGTTAACAGCACAGATATGTTAATCTAATACTGCTATATTTAACTAATTAGTGCTAAGACAAAGAGATGGAAGGGAAAGGAAAAGAGGGAGGAGTATTCCTTTCTAGATATCCTATCAAATCAACCCCAAAGCTCCATGGTTGTGCAGTTAAAAATATCTAGGGATTTCCTGACTTTGAGAATTACTTTCACACAAATATGTTAAACACTTTCTTTCAGGTATATGTAAAGAGATAACCTCAGTTTCTCCATAATTTGTCCAGAGTGGGAGGATAGGGAAAGTCCCCATTGCCAATTTCTAAGGTGGAGAAAAATCCTGACTGACACATACATAGCAGGGTGACCCTGGGCAATTCACTTATCTTCTCAGTGCTTAAGGCAACTTCCCAGGAATTATCTGCTAAATTTAGGAATTAGGAGAACTGTGTTGGTGAATGAAAGTGCAGGCCAAAGAGTTTCCCTGACCTACAAAATCTTATTTCCTTCAATAATTCCTGTATTCTTGTGAAAATGAGTTCTGAACTCCAAATGACTTACAAACAAACTTTGGGAACACAACTCATTTCTTAATTTAGTGTGTTTAAATTTTATAATTTTTATCACAAGAGTTCAGAAACTGTTCTCCAAAGCTTGCATATTCACCTAGAAAACCACATATTAATACTAAGTGTGTTGCACTGTATTTTTTATTTATTTTGTTAAACACTCCCAAATTACATTCTAATCTGGTTTAAGTCATGCTTGAGAGATCTGGGGACCCATAAAATGCAGGCCAAATTTGATACCTCTGCTCTAGATGTTCTGAGATATTCACTGAACATAACTGTTATCAAAGTCTGAAAAAAGGGTAGGAAATTTAAAGGTAATAAGATATCTGAGCATAGTAACAGATCTAATAATATACTTTTGCTCTGCAGAAAAAACAAAATTTTTATTTAGACCAAAAAATGTGTCAGATAAAAACAACTCTCATAAAAACAGGGTTTTTTTTTCCTGTTTTTCCTAAAAACTGTACCAAAAAAGTAACAATTTCACAAATAATGGAAAGGTAGCTTAACGTTTTAAGGAAAGATTTGAAAGAAGAGAATTTATAGACTAGGATTAGCTCTCAGAGAATAACAGGCAAGAATGCAATCAATAAGATACCATGGACTAGAACTACTCAAATCATATAAGGCTATCTTGAAGTTAATCCTTAAATCAAGAAGGGCTGGATGAAATTAATCCCCTAGTCAAGAAGGAGTAAGGAAAGGCATTGGCAATAAAAGATTCCTCTGCCACTAACATAACAATTGGTTTAAACCAAGAGTGAATTGAAGTTATTTATTAGAATATTACATTCTTTTGTAAAAGAAATTGATTATAGCATAGTATACAAAATGGAGATGTTCCTATCATAAAAGTCATAAGTGACATTCTTGTTAGGAGAGTAGGAAGTGAAAACTTAAAGAACATATAATGGGCATTTTAGAGTGTATAAGGTACAATTATCTTTTCAATAGTTTAGAAATTTGTTTATAAGTACCCAAATCAAAATTAGCAAACCCTATTTTCAAAAGCAGTCAAAAAAATTTTGGTTAAGCTAAAGGATTTTTATATTTAGGCTTAAGTCCAACTTTTAACACACTACTTTTATAATATATAAAATTTCCCAAACCTTACATCAATACAATTTTTATTACAATTTTTCCTTTACTCCGGACTGAATTTTCTAGGATGTCTTTCTCTGATCCAATTAATTCAACATTCTAAACTCTTAAGAATGAAATAAGGAGCTCTGAAATGTTAGAGTTGAAAATGCACAGAAATCTGATGGTAAAGTTTTGGTACTGGTGATGTATATCTTTTATGTACAATCTCTAACCTCACCTACATCTTAAAATAATAAATTCTTGTAGTCCAATTTTGAGATATGCTCTACTATTCAGGGGGAAAATTTTTATTCTTGAAGTATCTATGGAAGTAATTTTATACTGAATAATTATTACTAAAACAGGCAACTTTCCCAGTTTATATAAAATAGCCCTAGGTACAATGGAAACAAAGGCTCCAATGGCAATTATGCTACAATTTGAAGTCCCCAATCATTTTTGCATAGATGCAAATCATGAAGATAAGTTTAATGGTCTATATCAAAAAAACAAAACAAAACATTGTACCCCTAGGAACAGAATCATCATATTACAGATCTAGAGCTGGAAGGAAACTCAGAGACCTTCTAGTCAAATTCCCTTTTTTTTACAGTTGAGGAAACTGAGGACCAAAGAAGTGGACATTCTCCTGTATGTTTTAACGTTACTTTCAAATTCTTTTACTTTTGAAAAGAAAAAACAAAGTTCACAATTTGAGTTTTATTCTTTTGCCACCTAACAAAATATCAATACTGATGGGGAAGAAGAAATATTAAACCTCGTTACTTATTTGTATTTCATTGTGAAATTATATTCATCAGATCATTTCTGGGGACAAAATCTGGTAAGAGGTACCTAAACAGCAATTACCTTGGGGAAGATGAATTAGAAGGGAGATTCTATCCTAGAAGGGAAACGTCTGTGGAAGGGGAAGGCTTGGGTACCAATGACAAGAGCACTTCTAACTTAGGATATCTATCCTAGAAACTTTATTTTTAATTTCCCTTTCTAATCAACTATTTTTCTTCATAACTTTATGACCTTTCGTCATGTGCTTTTTTATCAATGATTATATCATTACGAGTGACATATATATGTATATATATATACAGACATACATATATACCTAAAAGAAATTATACATAGAATGTATAATATATACACAGTGTGTATGTATTATATATACGTGCTATGTTTTTGTATTAGGGGAGGAAATAATACGTATCTATCTCCTCCTCAATATACTTATGTAATTATAATACATGTGATATGTTTTAGAGGAGTTATATATATTATATATCTCCTTCCCTAATACATATTATATATTTATCTCCTCCTCTAAAATATAACACATATTATTTATCTATCTTCTCAATCAACAGAATACCACTTTCAAATTACCAACCACAAGGATATCCCCACCTAGATGCAGGCACCTCAAATTCCATATGCTCCTAGGAGATTTCATCTTCCTCGTATGATCATTGCCCAACCTCCTCTAATTCCCTACTTCTAATGAGGGTACTACCTTTATCACAATCATTCACGTTCTAAACTTCATTTTTTATCCTCGACTCTTCCCTTTCCCACAATATCAAATCAGTTGCCAAGTTTTATTTATTTTATATCCACAATATACCTCACATTCTTCCCTTTTTTCCCTTGTCACTAATCTAGTTCAAGTCCTCCGCATCTTGTCTGCACTATTTCTATAGACCTTAAATTGATCTGCCTCCTTCCAGTCCTCTCCAATCCATCCTTCACACAACTGTCAAATAAATATGTCTATATCACAGGTCTGACCATGTGATTCCCTTGTTCAAAAAACTTCAGTAGCTCTCTACTGCCTCAAAGATAAAACATAAAGTGAAGTCAGTATCTGTGGGTATAACATCTGGTACCCACCTATTTTTCCAAACTTATTTCATATTATTCCCCATGCTTACAATCAAACTAGCCTACTAGCTGTTGCCCAGACTCAGCATCCTATTTCCCATCTCCCTGCCTTTCCATAATCTATCCCCTCAATTTAAAAGGTAGTATCTGTCTTCACCTCTTAGAATCCACAGATTCCTGGAAGTCACTGCTCAATGTTACGTTCTTCAGAAGCCTTTCCCAATCCACCCAGTTTCAGTGCTTTCTTTCTTTTCTCCTAAATTATCTTGTATTTGACTATTTTCATGTTGTGGTAGACCCCTGAGGCTGTAAGTTTCTTGAGAATAGAGACTTTTTTTTTTTGGTCAGTCAATGTCAAGCACTGCGCTAAGTGACAGGACTACAAAGAAAGGCAAAAGACCTGCCTTGCTCTTGAGCAAGTCACAGTTTAATGCAGAAGACAACATGCAAACAATTATGCACAATTAAGATATATGCAGGAAAAATGGGAGACGTTTTGTCTTTGTTTCTACACCACTTATCAAAGTCCATTTTACTCAGGTTTGGGGAGCGTGATACTTAATAAATGCTTGGTGATTTGAACTCTTTCACTCATAGCTCTTTCAGGAATTTGTTAGTCAAACTTCATATACAAAGAAATTCCATGGTTAATGAGGAAATTGAAACACATAAAACAAAATTGAGTACATTTTCTAGAAAATATGTTGAACTCAGGTCTTTCTGACTTCCAGGTCTAGAGCTCTCTACTTTGGGCCGCCTAGAAGCCCCCATATGCATATATTTATTTCAATCAAGTACTTATTAAGTGCCAACTATATATCAACTCTGGTAGGCATGGGAGAAACAAACACAAATGTATACTTTACGAGGAGGATACAGGTGAGTAAATACAGGAGAGATAGAAAATATATTTATAGTGATTGGATAAGGTCACACTAACAACTGGGAAAATGAGCTGAAAGGGGTAGAATGTGAACTGAACCTTTAAATGAGCCACAGGTTCCAAGATGCAAAGGAGAGGAGAAAGTAGATTCCAGGAAGAGGGGATAGACAGCCTTAGAAAAAGCCCAGAGTCAGAAAATGGAATCTCATGTTTAAGGAATAACAATGATTTGCAACTTGGCTAGAGTGCACCATGTGTAAAGGTTAATAATGTGAAAACAACCCAGAAAAATAGAATAGGACCAGATTCTGCAGGCTTCAAATGTCAAACAAAGGATCTGTACTTTATCTTAAAGGCAACAGGGAACAAATGAAGTTTATTGAGTCTAATTCTGATATCGTTAGATATGTACTTTAGGAATATCCCTTTGGCAACTCTGTGGAGGATAGATTGGAGAAGGAGTGAGATACAGAATAAAAACAAAGCAATTTTGGCAGAGGACAGAACTAATATATGAGATCAGAAAAGGTCTCAAGTAAGAAGTAGCACTTGAATTGAGTCTTCAAGGTAGTCAAAGGTTGCAAGTCAGATTGAACCAATCAGAGCATTTCAGAGATGAGGGACAGTGTGTGCAAAGGCCCAGAGGCAGGAGGGGGACATATGTATAGGAAACAAGATGTAGGCAGCTTGACTAGAGAAAGTAGTCAGCAAAAATAGGCTGGAATCAGATCATGAAGATCATTAAATGCCAAAAAAAGGGAAACCCAGATCAAGCTAGATCTAAGACTAATGCCCTTGTCCCCTTCCACTGGGATTCATGGCATAGAGGGCAAAACAACCAGAACAAAGTGGTTTTCCTAACTTGGATTACTGAGGACAGAATCTCATGACCAGGCCTTATCACCTCATACTACCTTCTTCTCTTCTCCCCCTAAATGGGAAATCCATTGTGCTCTGCATTCATGGGACATTCCCCTAGGGTGGCAGGTTTGCTACCTTGTTAGCTCAATTAAAGATGATTTATTCCTCAACTCATGGCTTTGATTTATTTCAGTACTTGAAAAAGTACATGCACTGAAGGTTTAACAATCAGTTCATGAGAGCCTGTTCAAGCTTATTCTAGAACATCCATGTCACTCCCATCTCTTTTGTGGATATACTCCCTGAGAAAGCAGTCAGCAATGAATGTTCCTCTACTTCTCTTCACACTCTCCTCCCAACCTTCTGTAGTTGGGCTTCAGAACCCATCACTCAACTGCAACTGTTCTTTCCAAAGTTATCAATGGTTACTTGACAAATTTAATGGATTTTTTCTCAATCCTGATCTCTTTATGAAACATCTGGAACTGCTGGTTTCCTTTCCAAGTCTCTCATGTTTCTCCTAGTACCTCCATCCAGGGCCTTCTTCTCTTTTGCCTCATATTGTCTCACTTGGTGAAATCATTGGCTCTCATCATTTCAGTCAAAATCTTTATGCAGATAATTTTTGGATATACATACACACATATATGTGTATATATGTATGTATATATCTATATCTATCTATCTATCTATCTATCTATCTATCTATCTATCTATCTATCTATCTATCTATCTATCTATCTCTCTATCTATCTATCTCCTATTCCCTTCTCTGAGCTCATCAATGATTTTTTTGGATATTTTGTTGTTGTTTTTAATTTTAATTTTCAATGTTTACTTCCATAAGACTTTTGAGTTCCAAATTTTCTCCCCATCTCTCCTCTTCCCCCACCCCAAAACAGCATGTAATTTGATATAGGCTCTACATATACATTCGTATTGAACCTATTTTCACATTTTTTGAGGATATTTTGAACTAGATGTCCTATAGACATCTAAAACTCAGCATCTTCAAAAACAGAACTCATTATTTTTCCCCTAAAAAACCTACCCTACTTCAAAACCTCCCTCTTTACTATTGAGGATACTACCATCTGTCAGTCACCTAGGCTTATAACTATGGTGTCACTGTCAACTCTTCATGTGAATTCACCCACATATCCAATCTGTTGTTATATCTAATCATTTTGATCTTCACATTTCTCTTTTTCTCCACTCACTAAGCTACCACCATTGTATAGTCAAGACAGTCCTTCACAGCCTGGACTACTGCAATAACCTTCTAATTGGCCTCTCTGCCTCAAGTCTCTATACTCTAATACATCCTCTGCTTGGCTGCCCTGGCAAGGCAAGAAGTATTTATTAAGCATTTATCATGTACCAGGCACTGTGTGAAGTACTGGGGATACAAATACAAGCAAAAGAAAAACAGTGCTTGACCTCAAGAAGCTTACATTCTGATGGGGGAAGACAACATAGAAAAGGAGCTGAAAAGCAGAGGGAAAAGTGGGATTGTGGAACAAAGGTACACAAATGGGGACATGGTATCAAAGTCCAAAAGTCAGAAGCAGAGACAAAAGAGGACAATGAAAGTTGGTCAGTCTAAGCCTGTCCCCTAAATGGAGTCCCTGAGAGGACCTCAACAATTGGAGAAGGGAGACAACATGGCCTAGGTATGTTCCAAGATACAGAGGCCCCAGGTACTGAGTTAAGAGGGTAGCTGAAGAATTGAGCAGAATGAAGGTTGGCCAGCCTGTGCCCCTCAGGATTCAGGAGGAACTCAACACTGGGAGGAGGAAGTTGGCATGGGAGAGGGATATTATAGGGCAAAAATGGCACAGGTGTTTTTCTGAAAGCACACATCTATTCATACCATTTCTCCTCTCCCTCAGTAAACTCCAGTAACTCCCTATTACCTCCAGGATATAAAGTCCTGTGTTTCGTATTTTAAGATCTTTACAACCTGACTCCTCCTATCTTTCTTTCTACTCTGCTTACATTTTACTGCCTTCCTTACACTGGCTATTACAATGTATTTATTTTGGATATATTTTTGTATATACTTATACATGTGCATATTGTCTCTTTTAACAGAAGATCCTTGAATGTAAGGACTTCATTTCTTTTTTATATTCCTAGAGCTTAGTACAGTGCCTGGCAGATAGTAGGTGCTTAATATTTATTGGTTGACTGACTGATCAATCTACTGGAATACTGGATTTTTAAAAAATTTTTTAAAATTTAAAATTTTTTAAATTTTATTTATTTATTTTTAGTTTTCAACAGACACTTCCAAGAGATTTTGAGCTCCAAATTTTCTCCCCATCTCTCCCCTCCCGCATCGTGCATTCTGATTACCACTTCCCCCAATCTGCCATTCCTTCTATCATACCCCTCCCTTGTCTTATCCCCTTCCCCTCTATTTTCTTGCAGGGCAAGATGGATTTCTATACCCCATTGCCTGTATATCTTATTTCCCAGTTGCACATAAAAACATTTTTTTAACATTCCTTTTTAAAACTTTTTGAGTTTCAACTACTCTCCCTTCCTCCTTCCCAATCCATCCCCACTGAGAAGGCAAGCAGTTCAATATAGGTCATTCATGTGTAGTTATGCAAAACACTTTCATAACAGTCATATTGTGGAAGACTAACTATATTTCCTTCCATTCTATCCTGCCCCCCATTTATTCTCTCTTTTGACCCTATCTCTCCTCAAAACTGTTTACTTCTATTACCCCCCTCCTCCCATTTTCTCTCCCTTCTATTATTCCTCCACCTCCTACTTTGCCCCTTCCCCCTACTTTCCTGTAGTAAGATAGATTTTCATACCAAATTGAGCATGCATATTCCCTCCTTAAGCCAAATCTGATGACAGTAAGGTTCACTTTCCCTCTTACTTCCCTCTGCTGAAAAAGCTTTTTCTTAACTCTTTTATATATGGGATAATTTGCTGCATCCTATTTTTCCCCTTCTCCTCCCAATATATTCCTCTCACCCCTTAATTTTATTTTTTTAGATATCACCCCTACATATTCAACTCACCCTGGACCCTCTGTCTATATGTATATAATCCCTCCAACTACCCTAATACTGACAAAAGTTTCAAGTTACAAATATGATTTTTCCATGTGGGAATATAAAATGTTAACCTTTAGTAAGTCCCTTATGATTTCTCTTTCCTGTTTACCTTTTCATGCTACTTTTGATTCTTGTGTTTGAAAGTCAAATTTTCTCTTCAGTTCTGGTCTTTTCATCAAGAATTATTGAAAGTCCTCTATATCACTGAATGACCATTTTCCCCCCTGAAGTATTATATTCAGTTTTGCTGGGTAGGTGATTCTTGGTTTTAATCCTAGCTTCTTTGACCTCTGGAAGATCATATTCCAAGCCCTTTGATCCTTTAATGTAGAAGCTGCTAAATCTTCTATTATCCCAATTGTATTTCCACAATATTTGAATTATTTCTTTCTGGCTGCTTGTATATTTTCTCTTTGACCTGGGGGAGCTCTGGAATTTGGCTAGAATATTCCTGGGAGTTTCTCTTTTTGGGATCTGTTTCTGGAGGTGACTGGCAGATTCTTTCAATATCTATTTTACCCTCTGGTTCTAAAATATCATGGCAGTATTCCTTCATAATTTCTTGAAAGATGATGTCTAGGCTCTTTTTTTGATCATGATTTTCAGGTAGTCCAATAATTTCTAAATTGTCTCTCCTGGATCTATTTTCCAGGTCACTTGTTTTTCCAATGAGATATTTCACATCTGCTTATATTTTCATTCCTTTGGTTTTGGTTTATAATTTCTATTTTTCATAAAATCATTAGCTTTCATCTACTCCATTCTAATCTTTAAGAAATTATTTTCTTCATTGAGCTTTTGGACCTCCCTTTCCATCTGGCCAATTCTGCTTTCTAGGGCATTCTTCTCTTCATTGGCTTTTGGCATCTCTTTTGCCATTTGGGTTAGTCTATTTTTTAAAGTGTTATTTTCTTCAGCATTTTTCTGGGTCTCCTTTAGCAAGCAGATGACTCATTTTTTATGATTTTCTTGCATCACTCTCATTTCTCTTCCCAATTTTTGCTCTACTTCTCTTACTTGATTTCCAAAATCCTTTTTGAGCTCTTCCATGGCCTGAGACCAATAAATATTCTTCTTGGAGGCTTTGGATGTAGGAGCTTTGACTTTGTTATCTTCTGTTTGTATACTTTGGTCTTCCTTGTCACCAAAGTAAGATTCTATAGTCTGATTCTTTTTCAGTTTTTGCTTATTTTTCCAGCTATTTAATTGACTTTCAAGCTCTTTGTCAAGGTAGTTTTATTTCCAGTGTGGATGGGGATGTACTGTCAGCTGCTTGATCCCCCCACAATCTGTGGGCCTAGAGCTCCAGAAACAGTTGCTGATGCTGCCACTGCCCCTGCCCCTGCTGCCAAGAGCTCCTCTGCTGCAGGCTCCTCCTCCAAGGGTTTCTCTACGCCCTCCACTGCCCTGAGGCTGGGGCTTGACCACTCTACCCTCTCACACATGTCCCACAGGTTTTTTCCACTGACCTTCCAATTTGTTCTCGGCGTTCTGGGGTTGTGAAGGCTCGAAACCGCCACAGATTCAGTCACCCCAAGGCTTGCTCAGGCCCTGTCTGTGCTGGTATGGCTTACACTGGACTGCACTCTGCTCCCAGCATGGTATTATAGATACTTCCCAGAGACCTTCCAGGCTGTCTTGGACTAGAGATTTGCTTCACTCCTTCATTCTGTGGGTTCTGCAGCTCCAGAAATTGTCCAGAGTAATTTTTTACAGGTATTTTGCTACGTTTGTGGGAAAAGTACTAGTAAGTCTGTGTTGTTACTCCACCCTCTTGGCTCTGCCCCCAGGAGTGATAAGTTCTTAAGAATGTTTTCAAATACTCTGAGAGTTTGAGAGAATAAATTGTTACTGTACTGGGGAAGGGGTGGGGGGGTGTTTCAATGAAAGCTTCAAGGAGAGGATGGAATTTGAGCTAGACCTTAAGCCCTTTAAAAATCTTATAGCACTAGATAAATGTCAGCTGTTATTATTAAGGCACTTGGCACTAAGACAGGCAGTGTACAAAAAGGCAATGAAGGTGGATGCTACTTTATATAATATACAGTTATATTATAGCACTTCCTTATTTTATGCTTCCCCCCAAAATCAATCTTACTTCAAGGTTAAAAAATATATATACTGTGATTAACCCTTTCTAGGTCTTCCTTTTCACATATGTAAAGGGAAAGATTAGACTTCTATATCATCTTTTCCTTAGTTTTCTGGGAACTAAATTGACTGTTACAGAGCTGCTATGTCTGCTTAGAGGCCAGCCTCAAAATGTTTCAAAAATATTAAAAAAAATGTCCTGCTAAGAAAGTCTTGGTTTAAGATTAAGGAGGACTCCTCCGGAGGCTTTTCATAGTATTCAGGTCATCTATCAACTGGTCTCACCTTCTTGCTCTTGTCATTTAATATATCTAATCCTACCCTCTCTGATCTATTCAATAAAGATTAAACAAATTAAAAGATCTAGGATTCTTGTAACTTTTAATTTTAGCTCAGATCAAACCCATCAAATCTACCATTGTTCATCCACTTAAGAAAAACAAGAACTAGAAAGGAACTTTATCTAGTTTAGGGTTAACTGGGTTAACTGTTGCCCCAGGCTAAATCCACCTGCAGCCAGTTTTCATATGTGCTAGAGGTAAGGTATTTACATTTTTAAATACAATAAAACCATTTAAGTGGGAGTATATATATATATATATATATATATATATATATATATATATATATATATATATATATATATATATATACACACACATACATATGTGTGTGTGTGTGTGTGGGGAGAGCTATGGCCTCTCCCTGAGATATTTCGCTAACTAACCTATGATCTAATCCAGCACTTCTTAAACTGTGGGTTGTGAGCCCATATGGGGTTCTGGAACTGAACTATTGGGGTCACAAAAAATACAGCAACAGCGAAAGATTTCTGAATGTGTAACAAGCAAAATCAATTAAAAATCAAATGCATAATGGCAGTGCTTGCCCCTGTTGTATCATGTGACTTTGCTGCAACCTTGATTTTGAATACACAACACGTGCACTTTGCACTGTGCATGCCATCACACCACACAATGCCAACGAACACTGTCAGAAATACTTCAGTTCAGATTTGAGACTATTGTATGTTATAAACTGCAGTGTCTTAACTATACAAACTTTTCTGCTCTTATAGAAACATAACAGTTTAATTATGGAAAATAAAGACTTTTAATATTTTCCTAAGTCATTCCTTAGCATGTTAGTATCAAATCAGTATATCTTTGGAATGTTTCATTTTAAAAATTGCTATCTCCTTCTTTTACAGACATAAGTGTTTACTTGCAGCAAGTAAAGACAAAATCCCTTTATAATAATATTACTCCACCATCAGGGCTGTATGCGTATGTAAGTGTGAAAATCAAAATTTTAAATTAAGCAGAATCAAATGTAATTTCATAAACTAAAGTTAGTATTTATTTGAGAAATTACTAGCAGTATTTATTTATATTTTAGGACAAAAATATTTTTCAGTTATGGATAAGTTGCTAAATTTAGACAGGTAAAAATACTGATGACAATGCAGTAGAGTCTTTGCTACCAGGTTTGTAGTACACCTAAATTGACAAGAAAATATGTTCAATCATTTTTTCAATATGAATTTACTTCTAATAATGATGATGGTGTGGAAGAACCTCTATGCTTAATTTGTAAAGAAGTTTTGGCTGCAAAGAGCATGAAACCTGAGGCTGACTTCTGCCCAGCAACAATGGGACTTTGAGGCAACTGTGAGAACCTTGTTTAAATCTGTCCAGTAACAGGAAGTTCTGTCAGATAAACAACACCTTGCTTCCTTAGCCCATATTCTTCAGGCATAATTAGCTCCCCATACTGAACCAAATATCGGAAGCTAAATTCCTTATTTTGAATTGTACTCAGCACACCTGCTGTCCCTTCCCGACACCTTTTTTTCTTACTACTCATGTAGGAACTCTTGGCTAAGTGCCCCAAAATTGCATTTTAAAAACAAGCCCCTGTCCCTCTGTAAATTGCCTTTCTTACAGAGCCAGCCCACTGCTTTTGCATCGATAATGCCCTCTGGACTAAGAGAAAAATCTGCCTCCTGATTTCTTTCTGACGACCTAATACCTGAACCTCATCATCCTTTTTAAAGCCAGCCAAACTAAAACAATATCTTAATACCAAGCATGCAGCATCCTGCAATAAAGCAAAGGAATATTTTCAACGACTTTTAAAATCTTCAAATAAAGAAAAACAATATTTTGAGAAATATGTTACTGTCAACAAAAAGTACTTACTTGCATCTTAAGAAACTTATTAAATTACAAAAGCTAAAAAGTCTTAGGCAATAGATTTCATGTTACCCGGCTGTTATTAAAATGTCAGAAATAGTTCATGGGAAAAAGTATGGGGATGAAATTAATAAAACTTCTTTACTGAATGATTTTCAAAAGAATTTCTTAAATTAATAATGACCAATTCCAGCAGCTTATTACCAGACTTAAGGGCAGCCCAAAGTCTGCAATAAAAATATCAGAAAACTGATATTTCTAATGTGGCACAATTGTCACTTTATGTAAGATGTTTATGAAGGAAGTTTATGTTTATGAAGTTTATGAAGGAAGCATACATGAGGAATTATTGTTTTGTTACTCTTTAGAAGGATACACAAGAGGGGAAGATATGTATCTTAAAGTCAATAAATTTTTCACAAATGAAGGTCTACAGTGAAAAAACTGCATTGGAGTCTGCACAGATAGTGTTGGAGCAATGATGGGCAAGAATGTTGGATTTGTAGCAAAAGTTAAAGCTGGTGGCAACGAACATATCACATTTACTCACTGCATGATCCATCTGGAGGTGTTCATAGCCAAAAAAAAATCAGAAGTTAGATGTTGCACTTTGAGATACTAGAGAAATCATTAGACTTCATTAAGACCTGTGCTCTTAACAGTTGTTTGTTTTCAAACCTTTGGAAAGACATGAACTCTGATTACAATAGTTTATTACTACAAACAGAGGTAAGGTGGCTCTCAAGAGGGTGAAATTTAAACATATTATTGAAATCAAAAGATGAAATTGTTAAAGTTTTGACTGGGCAGAAATCCAATTTTATTAATTCTTTTCATGACATGGCTTTCAAAACTTATGTCAGATATTTTTGAGAAACTCAATGATTTAAACATGTTGCTTCAAAAACATTGCAACATATTTATGTTAAAAGATAAAATTGAAAGTTTTACTAAAAAAGTTAACAAATAGAAGTATGGAGTGGAAAATGGTTCTTTAGAAATGTTTACCACTACATAAAATTTTATAATTGAAAATAACCTTCTATAGTAGCAAGCACCCCATCATACACAGGAGGGCCTGCTAGCACAGATTCTTAGATCTGCTTTTCTAAATGGAAAGCAATTTTTGAGGGGTCAATAATCTACTTTCATTGCATATGCCAACAGAGAAAATAATAAGCAGAAAAATTTTATACACACACACACACACACACACACACACACACACACACACACACACACACACACACACACCACAGATCAACAGACAGATCCAACTGTCTGACCATTATATACATAGTTATCAGAGAGAGAAGCACCAACATCTGGGTTTTCAAAGTGGGGGGTGATGGTGGCGGTGGTGGGGCTCCCTAACAGTTACCCAGAGTCTCATCTGGCACAGAAACCTTCTTCAAAAGAGTAAGCCCCCAAAGCAAAACCTCAGCTCAGGATATATACACACTTTTCAGAGCCAGAGGGCATCATGACCCTGGTTATACAGTATCTCAATAATGAACACAAAGTGTAGCCCTTCCTACAAAACAAGCCTCTTCAATCAAGCTTCCCTTAATCAGCTCCACCAGAGGTCTATTAATGGGGGAGGGGGAGGGGGGGGCGAGGGGGAGAAGAGACGATCTTTAACTTTCACTACACCTTCCTAAAGATTTAATTGTAACAGTTATAACTGATCATCTGAAGTGCCTGGAGACACAGTTTCAGAAATATTTCCCTTCAAATTCTGATTCTAAAAAACTAAGTTGGGTTCATAAACCATACTCAATCAAATAAAAAATGGCAGTTATCTGCCATTAAAAGTTCAAGAAGAACTTGCCTAGTTGTCATGCAGCACAGATTTAAAACATGAGTTTCCTAAAAATTCATTAAATGAATTTTAGCTTGGGATTATGACAGAATTTCCAGCAATTTCTGAAATAGCTTTAAACATACTTGGTCATTTTGTACTGCATATAAATATGGACGATTATAAAATCAAAATATCAATCAACTCTGAAAAATGTTGAAGATGCACTATATCTTGCAGTATCAAATATTCTGCCAAGATTTAATTGTGTAAAAATAAAACAAGCACATCCATTTCATTAGTATGCAAATTTGCTTTCCATCTTTAAATTGGTAAAATTATATGTATAACAAAGAATCGTTTTAAAATAAATTTCCCTATGATTTATTATCAGTAAATGTTTGATGTGTATACCTATTCTACATACTTATATACCTGAGATCACATAAAAATTTCTCAGGTGAAAAGGGGTGGAGAGTGGAAAAAGTTTAAATAAGCCTGATCTAGTCCAACCTCTTCTCTTCACGGAGGAGAAAACCAAGGTCCAAGAGGATAAGTAACTTGCTCAAGGCTACACAATTCTTAGTGACTGAATACAGAAGTGAAGCCCATGGTCTGACCCCTAATTCAGTGTCCTTCTGCTCAAGGTTCTGAGCTGGAACTAACAGGTAGGCAATGAAACTAAAAAAAGAGATATAATTATACTTTTTCATCTGAATTTTTGTCATACATACATTATACAAAGTCATTATAAATGAAGAGCTTTTTGATTACTAAACACAAGATTTCATTTCATGTGTAGGTATTAGCAAAGGATGGTTTTTAAATATAAAAGAGCCTCACATTCAAACAATAACAACTTCCATTGTGTTATGAAATATATTAACTGCATTTTTCTTTATAACTGCATTTAATCTTTAACTAAACATTTATAAGGATAATGAATAAATTAATAACCTCAAAAGGGCCTAAAATTTTCTTTAAAGTGTAAATGATGCCAACAAAACAAATTCCTATTTACCAAGACAAGACAAACAAAAGTTCCTCTTTCAAAATCTGATGGAAAAACTAATATAAACTATTATAAATCATAGTCTGAGATATCAATTCAACCTAATTAACTGGTTGGGCAACTCTAAGCAGTAACACCTTCATGAATCTCTACCAATGAGAGAAAACCCCTAGTGACCACCTATAGGTAACAAGTGAAATGGAGAACCAACTGGGATTTGGTGAAGGCTACAATTCCATAATGATGCAAATTAAGATTTAAACAGTTTAACAAATGAATTCAGCTAATCCTTTTACAGAGGTGTAAATGCCTATTCAGAATTAGATTCCAGACTGCCTGCTTTGTTCAGGAGTTAAATAGAAGAATTCAGTAAAGATCAATGCCATGCTACCACCTCTAAAATCTGGTATTACAACAAATAATTTATTAAGACTTTTTTGGGTTTAGTGTACTTGCTCACTCTGATTCCAAATTTTCCCACCATAAATCCAAAAAAGATATTTGCAAGCTACATGAAAAATTAACACATATTAAATTATACTTTCAAGGATTTCAAGTTTTATTTCAAGGATTGTAAACTGATGGCTTCAACAACTATATGTGCGATAACAATGAAGTATAAATTTGTGGACTGTGCTGGCAACATAAAACAACTGTAGAAAGGGCAAACACATAGTTAAACAGTACTTTTCTTTTTACCAAAATGTCTTACAAAACCTATATTTTAGTGGAGACCTCATTTTCTATTGTGTTACTATCCGTGGGTGGTCTTTCCAGGGTGCCACTTGAAGGACATACAATACTAAAAAGAAGGGGAAGGAAGGGACACCAACATAAAGAAAAACAGAATGTATGACAATCTGCAGCAGGCTATGGATCAGGGGTCAGCAAACAACGGCTCCTTCTCTTTACACAGGTTGCTTCCTGGAAACGGTCTGAGTAAGCTGACAGCTTGAATTATGTGTTACATTTTGTAGTGCACAATCCATCTGTGCTAAGTCCTCTTCAATGCAGCTGAAGCAGCATAAGCAAAACCTCAGCCTCCTCTACTCTCCTTTTTTCAAGCCCTCAGTCTCATCATCACTTTAATTCTCAAGCCTCCATTAATACAAAATGAAACAACAGAATAAAACAAAAAAACACCAACCTCCTTTAAAGTATAACCAGATGAGTTAGGGAGAATTCCTAACAAGCTAGGGAGCCTTTCAAATAGGGACAGCCTAAATCCATCACAGGTTATTAGTCCCCCAAAGTCATTACTGAAAACTGCCTTATTATCCTGAAAAGAGTAGGTGGTCTTAGTACACTTTCTCTTGGAAAAATCACATGGATCATAAATTTAGTATCTAAAATGAAGATAAATCAGACCAGCTAAGCTGTAAGAAAGAAAGCTGAAAGAATACATTTTTACTCTTTTGTAGTCTCTTTAAATCAGTAATAATAAGGTAATAGTATCATTCTATTCTCCAGCCTATGGCATGTAAACTTTTAGTTTCTAAAATTTCTGACTAAGAATCAGAACCAGGCACAGCTATTCATAACTTCAAAACATAATATTTTTAAACATTTCATTACAACAAAGGATGAAGGATATAATTGTAAAGAGATATGTCTCTTTTCCTCTTGGTTGATTGACTAGCTAAGATTAGGCAGATGTGTGTGCACTTTGTCCTAGTAAATTATATGTTGGATCCTTCTAAGTTAGCTCCAAATAGCAGACGTAACTCAGGTTTAGCTGCACAGTTGTTCAAATCGAGGAAAACTTTGGAGTTAGGCTCCCATGAAGACAAGCTTAACCATAGGGAGGTAGACAGGTCTGATGAAGGTGAAGTTCATCTCTGACTCAACCTAGTTGTAATCACATTAATCTGAAGATAACAACCCAAATTTCTTTTACAACCAGTTTCCTGATGTCTTTCATTATAATTATTTATGCCTCTGAAATTTTCATTCAAGACATACATTTTAGAGATGTCCTAAATAATAATACTTATTATGAACTTAAAGATAGATATGTAACACACAAGCCTTTAAACTGAATTCCGTTAAACCATCTTTGTCATAATCACTAATGGTCCATCAATGTCAGAATATACTTGTTCCTATGTTTTATTTCTACACAGATGACTCCCAGTTCTATATATCCAGCTGTTGTCCCTCTCCTGAGCTTTACACCTACATTACTAATTGCCTACTGAACATGTCCTTTAGATATTTTTAAACATAACACATTCGAAACATAATCTGAAACCCATCCCTCTTCTAAACTTCTCTATCTGTCAAGAGGATCACCATCATCCTATTTACTACCCTTCACAACCTCAGAATTATAGTTGGCTCCTAACCCTATGTATCAAAATTAGTTTATATGCCCTGGCATTTCTACCTCCTCAGAATCTCTTCCATTTATACCATTCTCTCTATATACACAGTCAAAAACCTATTTCAGCCTCTACTCACCTTTTATCTAGATTATTCCAACAGCCTTCTAATTCATTTCCCAGCCTAACTCTGTTCACCTGTGTTCTTCACACAGCTGCTAATAATTTTCATAAATCAAAGGCATGTCCATGTCACTTTCCTGTTCAAATTCCAGCAGCTCTCTGCCTGTATGACCAAATACATATTCCTTTGGAATTTAAAGCCCTTCACAACCTGGCACTAACCTTCCTTACTTTGTACAATACTCCCCTTCACTCGTTCTACAATCCATCCAAACTCATTTTATTGCTGTTGTTGGGGAATTCTTCAACCTAGGAATCCTAGAATCCTTCAGGAGAGTAATTCCAGGTTCACTTGACTGGAGATCAATAAATCAAGAGGCAAGGCTAGATGATAAAAAGTTTAATTAGCATCAGTGGATGGGCAATTGCCAGGTGGACAGCAACTCCCCAGAACAAAAGGAGATATATACAAATATATAGGGTTTTATATATTAAGGTAGGCAGCAATAGGAGACTATCAGGAGAAGCTGCTTAGATACTTTCCTTACTCCCAAGGTTGGGTAATAAGGAGAGGATTTCAGGTGATTTGAATGAGTGGAAAAATGCCTAGCAGCTGTAACTTTGGTCTGTTCTAGTGGGGGGTGTTTCCCTATAGTTAATCTCATCAGAACATTTCTAGTTAAACTCAGAATGTCTAGGTGGGACTAGAAGCCTATGACAGTGGAGGTCTTCTTTCTAGATAGAATCAAAACAGAATACAGACTACCTTTATTTACACAAGTCAACAGAAACCATTTTCTGGACCTGTAAAAAAAAAGTAGCCTGAAGATAGGCTAAACCAGGTTGAGGGTAATGGAAAGGTCTCCAACTCTTTAGTGATTTGGGGGATGTCTGCCCCAAGCAGGTGAAAACTCTTTCCCTCCCCCCCCCCCCCCCAAGAGGCAGATGAGAATAATTTGTGCCAACAGTCATGAAGGCAGCTAAAGAAAGTGCTGTGGATTGCTTAAGGCTTGGTCAGTCACTGAAGAAGCCAACGTCATCCACAAATAGTCCATATGAACATTTAAAGTGGAGGTGTCTCTAATTTGGCACATCTCATTTCTATTGAGTTACTGCAGTTCTTCTTTGCTCGCAGAACACAGTACCTCCTTTGATGAGGACGCTCCATGCTGGGCTATCCTGAGCCAGCATCTCCCATGTCTCTCAATTGATTCCAAAGTTCTCCAGAGAGACCTTGAAAGTATCCTTGTATTGTTTCTTCTGACCTCGATATGAGCACTTGATCTGTGTGAGTTCTCTGTAAAATAGTCTTTTAGGCAAATGTACCTTTAGAATTTGAACAAGGTGACCAACCCATTAGAGGTGTGCTCTTTGCAGTAGAGTTTGAATGCTGAGCAGTTCAGCTAGAGAAAGGACCTCAGTGACCGGTACCTTTTCTTTCCAGGTGATCTTCAGAATTTTGCTAAAACAATTCAGCTGGCATGGCACTGGCATACTGTCCAGGTTTCCCAGGCATACACCAATGAGGTCAGCACAACGGCTCTGTAGACCTTTAGTTTGGTAGTCAGTCCAATACTTCTCTCCTACACTTTCCTTGAGAGCCTCCCAAACGCTGAGCTAGTTCAGGCAATGTATGTGTCAATCTCATCTCCTGTGTGGATATGCCTGGAAATTATACTGCCAAGGTTATCCACAGCATTTGCATATATGAACAATGTCATGCTGGCTGGTGGAGAACCTCTGTTTTCTTGGTGTTAATTGTTAGGCCAAAATTGGCACAAGCAGCAGAGAATCAATCCATACTTTGCTGCATCTCAGCCTCAGATGCTGCCTTGAATACACAATCACAACCCAAGGAGGGACTCAAGAATCAGAGGCAGGGACTTCAGAGATAGAGTCATCCACAGGGCAAAAAGGTTACTGGAGTGGTGGTGGAAAAGT
This sequence comes from Notamacropus eugenii, assembly GCF_028372415.1. Classification (NCBI taxonomy): domain Eukaryota; kingdom Metazoa; phylum Chordata; class Mammalia; order Diprotodontia; family Macropodidae; genus Notamacropus; species Notamacropus eugenii. The sequence goes on along the minus strand of NC_092872.1, from coordinate 596,851,496 downwards.
ATGGAGAATCAAGAGCAGAGGAAGGAGAGGCATGAACATGTAAGGCTTGGGTACTTCCTCAAAAGGAGGCTACATTCCATTTCCCATAGCCACATTTTTAAACAGGTCTACATGGGGGTGAACTTCATCCTTATTTCTGTCTCTTGGATTCACTCCTTTCCTTCAAAGCTCAGCTGAAGTGCCACCTACTTTCTAAATGAGGTCTTTCTTCTTACATAGAAGAGACTAATATTAATTTTGTAAATATGCTATATTAACTTGTATATGGACATGTCTCCCCCAACAGAATGTGAGCTCCTTAAAAGGCAGGAACTATTTTTTTTTGTTTCCCATTGCCTACCATAGTATCTCATGGTGATATTATGAGAAAAATATTCCCACTGAGTTGATGTGATAGGTAACTACTGGCAAATACTATCACAACACAGAGATACCAGAGGTTAAAAGCTAAGTTTTATTATGCTTAAGCATAGGTTCAGAGCTCAGAAAAATAACTCTAAACCATGATTAAGATTCTAACAAAGCATTTATAGTTTAAAATTATGTCAGACAGCCAATTTTTGATATACAACAATCTTTAAGTGGCACAGTGGAAAGAATGCCTGGCCTGGAGTCAGGAAGACTGAGTTCAAATCTGGCCCCAAACACCTACTAGCTGGGTGACCCTGGGCAAATCACATAACCCTGTTTGTCTCAGTTTCCTCATCTGTAAAATAAGCTGGAGAAACAAATAGCAAACCACTCCAGTCTTTTTGCAAAGAATACTCCCAAACTCACAAAGAGTTGGACATGACTGAAAAAATGGCTGACCGACAAAAAATTCAATACATCCTGTTAGGGCATAAATATAAAAAGAGACTTAGTTAAACAGAATCATAATTTCATATATCTTCTAAGGAAACAGACTTAGTTCTATATTAAAGTTGGATTTTTAAGGTTCAGAGTTCACAATGGGCTAACTGAAAGAGGAGATTTATGCTCTACAAAGATAACCACAGCATTGGAGTTAGTTAGGATTTTTCTACAAAGTGAATCTAATTACTTTGGGAAGCCCTAACTTCCTTTTGGCTTCTTATCTAAGGAATGCTTAGGGCCTTAAGTATATTTTTAACATCCAGTGGGACAGGTTTCAACTAGCCTAACCAGGTGAAATGGCCCTGGAACCCAAATAATAAAGATTAATAACAAGGAAGAAAATATTCTTATGACAATAGGTACTTAATAGACACTTCATTGATTACTGCTTACTTCAATAATGGAGAATACAAGCTTTAGTATTCAAGAGCTGTTGTAACTAAAAAAAAAAAAATTCACTACTTAGCACAGTGACTAACAACAGCAGGCACTTAATGTTTATTGACTGACAAACTTAGTGGCTAATCTTCTAGAGATGAGCCTCTGCAAATTTAATTAGATTGCCTAGTTGATGGCAGACACATGCAACCTAGACCCTTATAGCTTGTTGGGATTTGCTAGAGCTTCTGTCCCACTGGCCCAACCTTTAAGGGCACTGTGTGACCTCCATGTCACAAAAAGGCATCAGATAACGCATTACAATACACCATTAAAAATTAACTTCAATGGAGGAAAAAAAACACTTGGCACCCAAACTCCATAAATACATTTTTTACAAAAAGAACAAAGAATATTGTCAAATTATTTTTAAGTCACAAAAAGCAAAGCATTTAAACGAGGCCAAAAAAATTGTATTGTATTTTGATTTTCCCCCACAAATTCTATCACTAGTTTGAAGAATGGTCTTTTTTTATCCCCATTTATAACTTTGAGAAACACAAGTATGTAACAGTGTAGAAATGAGCTTTAGCCTTTTAACTTTAACATTTAACTATATGAATGATCTCTGCCAAGAAACATTTTATAAGGGTTTTTCCACATGAACAAAGTGCATGCACACAGCAACCAAATGATCTTGAGCTTTTAGAGTCCCTAAGTGCTTGCTGACAAATGAGTCCATGAAAGCTCCTTCAGAAATGTTATGGTCTATTGGATCAAAATAATTGGATCAAAATCAGTTTTTTTTAAAGTTCCTAAGATTTATAGAGTTAGTGACAGCTCAATTGACAGCTCAAAATGAGCCATTAAATGTCCATTATTTTCTACCACAGTAGATAAAAGAATGATCATTGTAAAAAGACTTTTTAATACATATTTACATAATGGAATTTGATTATATCCAAAGAGCTATTACATGTGACTGGTCATATAATTAGGAAATCATTTGAAAATTAGTATGTTTTTATGAGTTCACTTATTCTCCTAAGATAGTATGCAATGCCCCCCAACACATATTAAGGTTTCAAAAAGGGAAAGTAGGTCATGTAAAGATTACTTATTCTGTTCAACAAAGCTTTCATTCTGTGTTCTCTTCTCCTTTCCCTATACTATCTTACTGATTTTACCAGCTCTGATAGGTTCAATTATCATGTCTTTTTAAATGATTCCCACATCTGTATATCCATCCCTGACGTCCCTCATGAGCTCCAATCCCACCTTACCAATTGCCTCTTAGACATCTTGAATTGGTTGTCTCACAGATATCCCAAACTCAACATAACAAAAAGAGAATTCACTGTTTTTCCTCAAAATCCTCTTAACAACTTTCCAAATACTATTAAGGATATCAGTATCAGTAAGGATATCAGTACCAAGCTCATAACTAATGTCATGGTCAATTCCTCACTGGCACTTAACTATATATCCAATCTGTCCTTATATTTTGTCAGTTCTATCTTCACATCTCTCATATATTTGCAGAACTACAATCGCAGTTCAGACACTCATCACCTCTTGCCTGGATTATTATAACAGCCTTCTAATTGATCTCCCTGATTTACCTCTCCCTACTCCCATCCATCACTCATTCAGCTACCAAAGTGATTTTCCTAACGTGAAAGTCTGATGGTGTCATTCCTCTACTCAATATCTAATGGCTCCCTATTACCTCCAGGATCAAATGTAAAGTCCTTTACAACCTGGTCCTTTCCATCTTTCTAATCTTCTTGTACTCTACTCCTTCCCACATACTCTAGAACTCAGGAAGTGACTTCCTTGCAGTTCATTGAACTCACAATATACCATCTCCCAATTCTGCCTTTGCACTGGCTATTTTCTATTCTGTAATATTTTGCCCCCCTTCTTCTATCTCCTAGCTTCCCTGACTTCCTTCAAGACTTTCCTCAAATCCCACCTTCCATAAGTGCATCCCCCTGCTCTCCTCCCTCCTTATTGGATTACCTTCCATCTACTTGGTACATATCTTGTATATACATGGTTATTTACAGGTTGTTTTCTGCCATTTGAATTTGTGATTTTTGAGAGCAGGGACAGTGTTTTTGGATTTGTTTGTTCCCCAGTGCTTAGTTCCATACATGACACATAGTAAGCTTAATTAATACATGTTGAAGACTGACTTTCAGTAATGAGGTAATTGAAGTAAGTTTTCTTCCTCTGAAACTGATTATTCTGTAAAGCAAAGGACTGTGATTAGAGCAAAAGAAAAAGGACTTATCAAAAATGTATTGTGTGAAATATTTACCAGGACGCAAACACAAAAGTGAAGCAGACCCTGCCCTCAAGAAGCTTACATTCTAATATAAAGAAACAAGGAGTTGGAAAGTGGGGCTTTGAGGGAAGTAGACTAACACAGCCCTTCCAGGAACAACAGCAGAGTTGACTTGATTGTGGTTTTTAGATCCAGAGGCTGTGGAGAAGTGTTGCTGGTCATAGATGGAGTAAGGAGGGCCAAAGAGTAGGGAATAAATGAAGTACGGATGGGGTTTGCCTGAAATAGTGGATCAGGTATGGAGTTACCAATCAGGACACAAGAAAAGGGTGAAAACTTCTAGGCTGTGGTTTCTGGTCCTGGTGGCATGGTTTTCAAAAAGAAGGCAAGGAAGTGAAGTGAAGCATGGCTGAGATCTACTTCAAAACATAGGCCAAGAGAATGCAGTCTCCAGGAAATACAGATTGTTATCAAACCTGCAGACTCTGAACACAGACTTATAAAACTAATTATCTTGTAGTTAAAATATCAGCTGGATAGTATTAAATGTTTACACAAATTCCAACTGGAAAAAACTAAGATTATTTGTGCACTATGTAGTATGCTACCATTGTTTTACTTAATTATACATGCACTGCTATGCCAGATGATATACCTTGGTACAGTGGAAAAAATCAAGAATTTAAAGTTTAGGGCTTTGTCACTAAGGTCACTTCTGTGATCTTAGGAGAGTCATTTCACCCTACTGGGCCGCAGTTTCCTCATCCATAAAATAAGAGGATGTGACCAGATGATCTCTAATGTCTCTTTCAAGATCTAAATCTATAATCATATGACTTTTATATTGCATTATGAATCTTTCCCCTCTCTAACAGATAACTGCAGAATTTTATTCTTAAAAATTTGAAGGAAGCCAAAGCTTTAACTCAAATTAAATACTGTCAGGCTGCATACTTACTACACTCTTCAATTTGTTTTTTAAAGACCTTACATTGTTAAATATTAAAAATATGATAAAATTTAGTTTTAAGGTAATTATTGCATGTGTCAGGGTCAAATTATATTGCTGAAACATAACTACATATAATGAAAGACTGATACCATGCCCTGCCTCCCAATGAAAGAATAAAAAAGAGTTCTATGTAATATTGTAAAAGAAAATAAGGCAACATCTAGGCTTAGTTTAAACACTAGTTCCAATTAGCTTTATTCTACCAAGGAGAGAGAGATGGAGAAGATGGGTGAGAAGAGGAAAAGAGTTTTAGAATAACTCCCTTTCTCACTTGGAAGTCATACTCAGTTATATTTAGTAAAGAAACATGTATTATGTGATGCACTGTGCTAAGTGCTAGGGATACAAAAAAAGGGAAAAACCCCTGTCCTAAACCTAAATTAGGTACTGTATCTAATGGAGGTACCATATAAATAACTAGGTTCATACAAGATATATACAGAGTTAAAATGGAAAGTAATTTCAGAGGGTAGAGTAGTGATAATGAGATGGGGAAAGGCCTCCTGCAGGAGGACGGATTTAAAATGAATCTTGAAGGAAGCCAGAGATGATATGAGTCCCAAGTATTCCAAGAATATATAGTAAGTTACTGCAAAGGCACAGAATCAGGAGAAAGAGTGTGGTATGTAAGTTAACTGCAAGCAAGACACTGTACCTGAGCTGGTTAGTGCACAGAGCAAAATAAAGTGCAAGACTGAAGAGCAAGGAAGGGACCAAATAGGGAGGGGTTTTGACTACAACAGAGGACTTTATATTTGATTCTGGAGGTAATAAGGAGCCACTGGAGTTTATTGAGGGTGTGTGTGTGTGTGTGTGTGTGTGTGTGTGTGTGTGTGTGTGTGTGTGTGTGTGTGTGTGTGTGACATGAACAATATATGTAAATAAAATCATCTAGGCAACTGAGAGGATGATGGATTGCAATGGGGCACAGAAAGAAATTTAGTTGATGAAACAAAAACAATGTGACAATAGGAAGAGACATATAGCATCTCCATCATTTTGTCTAAGCCCAGAACTGACCTGACTATTATTTCAGTGAACTTAAAGAAGGTGAGCTTACATTTCAATATTTTTAATCAAATACAAAAAAGTCATTTTATATACCTGCACAAATTATGTCCACAGAATATTAAATATAAAAGAGTAAGAGGATAGTAACTTGTCTCATGAACATTTCTATCTGGTCTCCATTAAAAAAGGTGAGAACAAAATAATATAGTATCAACAGTAAACAACTGGTATTTATATAAGATTTTTAAAGTTAGCAAAGCAAACTTTACATACATTATCTTATTTGATCCACACAACATTCCACTTAGGTAAGTGGATGATTAATATAGACCAATTTGCAATGGCTGAATGACTTAACAAAAGAATGGTAAATTTATAAATATCATTTTGGAGCAAGGTCTCTTCTGAGAAAACATCACAGGATTCTATCCTAGGCCCTAGTCTATACATCATTTTTATCAATGATTTGGATCAAATGTGCCAATAACTAGAAAGTATAGCTAATTGGCTGGATGTTAGAATTTGAATATGAAAATATTTTGGCAATCTAAAACAATAAAGTAAATCTAAAAAAGGTGAAATAAAAATGTCCTGGAAGTCTTAGTGCCATTTCATGCTATTAAAGCTTATAACTGCCCTAAGATTTTTGGGATACCCTGTATAGCAAGAATAATGGTAAAGTCCTACTCTTGAATTTAAAAATTCAGCTGCACCAGTATAAAATGAGGGGAGACATGCAATACAACTCAGATGATAAAGGTCTAAGGGTGTTTGAGGGCTAAAATAGGAGTCAACAGTATCACATGGCAGATGAAAGTGATATTATAAAATCAATTTAGAAAGGACACTTAACAGGTTCAAGTATCTCCAGAGAAAGGCAAACAGGATGTTGACGGGTGTTAAAGGGACTCAAAATCAGACCAGACCAGACCAGACTATGTCAGGCTTTGACTGAAGGAACTAGAGATGTTTACCTTGGAAAAGAGAAAACTTAGAAGGAACATAATCACAATTGTCATATATTAAGGAGTTATTAGATTTTTTTCTATTTGATTTCACTAATGTGTGTAATAAACTTCAAGGAGACAAATTCTGGCTTAATGTATAGGAAAAAAATAACTAGAACTGTCCCAGAGTGTAATGATTTCCCTTAGTAGGTATTCAGTTCTCCATCTCTAGAGGCCTTCAAGTCAGGAATGTTGTAAGAGAAAACCAAAGTATGACTGAGAGGTTGGACCATATGACTTCTAAGGTTTTTGTTAACTCTCAAGATTTGGGGATTCTAGTTAAATTCAAAGTGGTGAAGGGGCACACTACACTTGATCATTTGCCTAGGGCAAACAAATCACAACATTTATCACAGTTTGCACAGAATTTGATCAATCATCTTATGAACTTTGTTGACTCAAAAAAAAGTTTGATTGACCAGTATTTGTAGTGGAGGTTAAAATGGCCACTCCGTGACACTCAATTTTATGCCAATTTCAGCGATTGCTAAAAGAAAAAAAAATCAGAGGGCAAAGAAAACTTTAAAATTTTTCTCTTTTAAAGGTTTGTGGTCTGACAACTTTTGCCTTCGTAAGTCCATCCCAACTAGAATTTCTAACACCCTCCTTAAAGTAGCACATGCAAAAAAGTAAATAAGATCCTGAAAAATAATATACCAAAAGGCAAAAAAGCCCTATTCTTAAGTTTATACCTAAGAATAACTTATTTGATAATATGTAAGTATTCTTGCTGAGCAAACTAGAGCTAGAGCTAGGTAGAATATTTGAAATTGAAATGCAGGATACCAGAGAAATTTATAAAAGTAAAGAAGTTTAATCCACAGGAAAGAGTAAGCAATGATCAAGAGCTTGCCCATTCTAAAGGGAAAAGAATTATTATTCCTTCCAGAATCCCACCACTTTCAAACTCAACCCCTCTATCAAGTAGTCAAGACCATAATACACAGTTCTTTCTCCACAACGAAAGCATATGGCATAGTGTTAGACACAAGGAAAGAAGGAAGGAAAAGCACCTACTATGTATCAGGCACTAAGCACTGTACAAATATTTCATTTGATCCTCATAATAACACTGGGAGATGAGTGCTATTATTATAATCATTTAATGAGGAGTAAACTGAGGGTGACAGAGGTTAAATGATTCATCCAGGGTCAAAACTAGTAAGTGTCTGAGGGCAAATATGAATTCAGGCCCAGTAATTTAGCTACATTATGCCACCAAGAGCCTCCAAACTAAAAACACTGGATGTCTTCCTTTGCCATAACTCCTGATTGTTGTTAATTACTCCTGAATTTTAGGTTAGATAAAGAATTTAAGATCTAGTTCAAAGGCCACAGTTTGTAAGACAGCTAGGAATTTCCTCTCCCTCCCAACTTTAGGGTGTGTGTGTTTGTCCTTTGTTTTTGAAGAAGACCACGCCATCAGAGAAATAATGACATGACTTGCACTTGACTTTGCTTTGAGGAAGGGCTGTGCAGGTCACCAGCCTCACTTCTCCTCCAGAGCCATCTGAGTTCAGTGACCAGATAGATATTCATCAGGACAACTGGAGATGACCCAGGATGAGGCAATTGGGGTTAAGTGACTTGCCCAAGGTCACACAGCTAGTAAGTGTCAAGTGTCTAAGGTGAGATTTGAATTCAGATCCTCCTGATTCCTGAACTGGTGCTCTATCCACTGCACCACCTACTGGTCCCCTAGCTTTAGCTCATGGACATGAATGGACTATTAGGTGACCTCAAGGGCAACTCTAAGTAACTGTACCAATTTTCTTCTACTATAACAATATAACCTCTGGATAGACTGGGGTCAAGAAGGCATTCTATTCTGTTTTAAAAATTGTATTGACATCTTTTTATTTTTTCCTACATCACCTATATCAACAAATACGTCCTGTTCCCTCCCTAGGAGCCATCCCTTAAAACAAAGAATAAAGTGGGGGAAAAAAAGTACAGCACAAAGAACTAATACATATATAT